>NC_079370.1:2307500-2482500 GCF_021018895.1 Seriola aureovittata
GCCAAGAAGATAAGAACTTTGTGTGCATGTGTGTGTGAGTGTGTGTGTGTGTTCATGCACTCCCACACACAAGTCACGCATATTTCTGCACAGCCAGCCCTGGCAACACCACTCTCAACATGCTTGTTTATATGAATCTTTTACTGTATACTAGCAGAGGTTACACCTCAACATGTATGATCGCTCCACGTGCACCGTGTGCTCTCCCTCACACTACGGTCCCTATAGCACTTCAGCTTAAAGGGAGAAAGGAGGAGACGGACAGAGGAAAGACATACAGTCTCACAGGCTATACATTATACATTCATCCTTATGTTATACAATACACTTTGTCCGTCGATGGATTTAATCTTTGCTACCAGACTCATTATTCTTTAATTAGGGCAGATACTCAGAGAAGCAGGGGAACGCCGATCAATTCAAACCCAGAAAAACGTTGCTTTAGATTAGCAGAGGCCCTGCCCGCTCCTCCCTCACAAGTCATTTATTATAAATGTATTGAAGATCTCACATTATAGTTTTAGATTAATATTACGACCCTTCAAGAAATATTAAAAAGAATAAAGTGTAATAATCTATCGTGTCCACCATTGATCGATGGTGGACACGTGAATATCTTATTCCAAATTTTTTGCATTAAATCCTTCCTCAGCTTTTAGTAACTACTTGCTAGTCTCAGACTAACGACAGAATAGGTTTGCACTAAAATCTTAGTGACAATAGTAAAAACAAACAATTTATTAAACCTATCTCACAATACTTATTTAATACTTATTTTCTCAGGGAGAAAATCTTGATGCACATGATCTGATGTTGTGTTTTATCGTTCTGTTGAGAGCACAAGGTCTCTGGATCATGAATAACCAGATAAACACAGATGGAAAAAATAAAAAATTCATATAAAACATTGCTGTTGAGTGTTTCATTAGCTTTATAGTCTGTTTCCAGACCTGTGAATTCTCAGACATCACTAGGTCTGCTGGTGTGCTCTCATGGCTGTTTCCCTGGTTGGAAACACCACCGAGCCAACGAGGGCTTTGTAAGTAAGATTAAGAACAGTAACGTCACCCTCAGGTGCCAGAGGCAGAAACATGGCGACAGAAAAATGAGCACAAACATGGACAAACCCATAGAGCTGAATGCAGCTATAAGGACTGTTGTAAGTTTACTTACAGCAATAACTCCTTGACTCTTTAATTAACATATTTTATTACTTGGCTTGACAAACATTAGGTCAGTTGCTCGGCTACCTCAGTTTATGTAATCCCTTATTAAACAGATGACTTAAATAAATGGCGGTAAAAGATGTCACTGATTTAATTATCGTTTTCTTTCATTTTATAATTTCTCCACTTTATTTACTTACTTACTTTACTAACTTATTTCTTGCATCACTGTTAAGCAGTTTGTAGCTTTGTTTCTGAAACATATTATATTAAAAAAAATTATTATTATTACAAGCTGTGTCAAAACAAAGAGGAGCATCTCTCTACATTTGGCAAAAATGTTGACTGGCATCTCACCTCCTCTCAGACTTTGTCACTTTCTCACACGATCAGCACAGTTGGTCTCCATAAGCTTAGTCTCAACTAATGTGTTTAACACCCTCTTTAAGAGGGCAGCTTTGACTCTAAGCTGGTTTGACAAGTGTCGGAAACGGAGGCCTTTGCTCCTGTGGCCACTGACAAGTCACCGCAGGACACACGAGCGGACAAATCCCTGATCTAAATGACTCCTGATTCGGTTTCAAAGGAGCAGATGTGCTGTTTAAATGTTCAGACAGAACACATGACGCAAACCACGCAGCCACAGTGAGATATTAAAATAAATACTACAATGACTATGAATGCAGATGCAATATCTTATGTCATTGTATATCTGTATATGGATTGAGACAACATGTGGGCTTATGTCAGCATTTGATGTGCAATTATCTGCTACAAATCCATAGAGGGACTGCAGAGGGACTTCCTGTATACACTGTGTGTGTGTGTGGGGGGGGGGGGTATAAGCCGTCATGTAACAGCGCTTGATCAAATTCATTTGAGTTACACTTGAGAATTGAACTGATTTTTTTTCAGACGTGGCTGTGTGATGCTGCGTGTGCGCAGCTGTGGTGTTGAATTTAGTTACAGTGTGGAACAAGGACGACTTAACTAAAATATGCAAGTTGACAAAAAGGGAATTCTTTTACACGCTGCACCCATTATGAAAAAGCTTCAGGTGGCAGATAACGATGAATTCAGCATTTTTCTCAAGCTTACGAGATGCAGTCAAACGCTTGTGACAGCAAATGTTTCCACCTTTCATGCTGTGTTGACATGTATAGATTCATGAGTCGATTAATTGACTCAGAAATGTAATCACAGAGGTCTTAACTGAGCCCACACTAAGGGACACAAGATACTCCTCCTGTTTTTTTTTGTATGTGTGTTATTGTCCTGGATTTTACTTTTATACTGATATGGACCTCTGTGTGTTAGAAATAACCTTAGTACTACTACTCTTATAATAATATAGAAATCACAGAGGACAGAAGGGAGACAGGAAAGAGCAGTGGACACAGAAACAGAGGCTGGAATAAGAAAAAAAACAACCTAGAAGGAAATATTGTGAGTGAGTTATTTTCATAGTGAAGTGCAGCGTTTTGAAGCAGTCGGAGCATATTGTGATAAATTAAGATAAACTGTCTTTTAGATTTGGCAGACGTTTGACGGGCTTCAAGAGCCATTCAAAACATCTCAATCACGTACTTAGCAGCAACAAGCAGCTGGTCTACATAACAATGTGTCCATGAACATAAATAATACATATATGAAAATATATTAAGTAGAAGAACATATTGCTAGAATAATCCAAGGCTTCCAGTCACTGTTATCCTTTACTGTCCCTGAAAACTTGAGCAATATAGAGAAATACTGAAGAGTGGAAGTTTAACACTGTGCATGTGCTGCAGACTAATCGTAGCACTAAACGTGTGTTCAGGATGAACTCTAACCAAGTTCTACTATAAGTGGTGTAATTGAATACTAAGTCAATGCAAATTCACTGAATAAAAGCAAGGTTATTTATTCTATTCAACAATTTAAAACTTTTTTTTTTTTACCTTTGTCTTTTTCTCGGAGGCTGTTGAGGTATTTCAGAAGCTCCGCATTGGCCTGGACACAGTAAACTTCTCTGGTCTGCAGGCCTCCTCCACAAAGCCCCGTCAGGTTGCTACGTCGACGGTCCTGTTGGCTTAGCAACAAGTCAACCCGGCAGTCGCTCCACTCCGTGGTTCTCCAGGTGTAACTGCAGACGGAGAGAACGTGGAACAGCAGGGGTTGGGTGGATGAGAGTGTGACGGAGTTCAGTGTGGATGGAAAGGAACAGCATATTTACAGTCTTGCAGAACTGACTTTAGCACATAAAGATGCGTTGCACACCTACAACCAATTTAGTCCCTCTGTTTTTCTAATAACGTTATGTGGTACTGTGGGGAAGTATGTTTAGTATGCAAGTACATTCAGTATTACATGGTCAGCCTGTAACACAGTTTCTTCACCATTTATTTACCCAACAGAAGAATAGAGATGTAAGATTTTTGTTTATAAAGGTGAATATTTGAATAATAATCACAATCTACAGGCCCATCCCATTACTGATTACAGCTGGTAGTGATGCTGTAAAGTGGCTGCGCAGTAATAAGTGTCAGTACACACCAAAATCTATGAAGAGAAACTTTATTTCTTGTTTTCTAAAAATATATAATAAATAAAATAACCAGTCTGACAGAAAATCAAACACTCTAGGATGAAAGTGGGAATAGGTTGTTGGTAGTAGGTGTGTAAAGATGATATAGGATGAAACTGAGGGAGTGAAGGCCATCTGTGAGCCTGCGGTCTGAATGTTGTGTGAGAGAATTTGTTGGACTCAAATATCCTTGCAGTCTCCCTGCATTTGTCTCTACTTTGTGTCTAGCACCAGCCCAAGCACTTATACTAATCTATCTCCATATGCTGTCTCCTACACACACACACACACACACACACACACACACACACACACACACACACACACACACACACACCTCCATGGGCCACCCAGGAGAGCAAATGAACTTGGTGATATGAGTAAAGGGAAGTCAACAGGAAACGTGTGCAGCCTCAGTTAGGTTGAATACCACTGTATCTGAGCCTGAGCTCTGCTGGAATACAGAATGAATCCCTGCCGTGTGTTTTGTACTGGAGCAAGGTCTTGACAATGTGGTACCCAAGGAGGAAGGTATTATCACAACTTAACATGCAATTGTATCCCTGTGAAACATGAGCCCCTGTCGGGCGCTAAGCTACGAAACCCACATCTACACTTTTACTCAAATTCAAAAAGCCTCTGCTCACTCCCCGCTGTGCCCCCCTCCCCCCCCATCATCATCAGAAGGAACTCACGTGGCGCAGGGTGGCACACCGTCCCCCTGAGGTTCACAAGGCTCCGACTCCTCCAGCGGCGCGCAATCCGCCCCCTCGCCCACAGGAAACTGGAGTACCTGTCTGCTCCGAGTGCGATTTCCTCTGGGAGACTCGGGGTCCACGCAGGTTTTGGAGCAAGGGCCCCACTCGGCCCAGTCGGTCACCTGGCAGTCCTTGGGGAGGACGCAGGACTGGACGGTCAGAGGCAGGTCCCTGAGTGTGCAGAGGCTGGGAGACGACAGGGAGGGGAGGGGGGAGGGGGAAGAGGAGGTATGGTTATTATGAGGTTGAACTTGGATGAAAGGGAGGATTCCTCTGCTCAGAATCCAGACAGTGCTACAAGAGAAGAATTCCCCACGCTTGTAATCGAGACCTTTTTATTGAAGGAATAGTCCAGCAGTAAAACCACATTTTAACAGATTAAACAACAACAAGATGTAACATTTTAATTCCTCAGTTCCTCTTATTATTGTCTTATTTTTATTGTTTATATTTATATCTTAGTCATTTATGGCTCTGTGTGTGGATGGAGGTGGTGGGGATTGTTTTTATTGTTTTTATTCTGCATTTGTGTTATATTGTTTGTATTACTGATTACTGACTGACTGACTGAATTAGTGAGCTTTGGAGATGCAGGTAAGCTGATTACCTTTGTTCCAGTCTTGCTAAGCTAAGTAGCTGGTTGCTGTAGCCTCATATTTAGCATATAGATATGAGAGTGGAATCAATCTCAGCATATTTCTCAAAATGTCAAATAATTTCTTAAATTTACACTGATAGAAAACAAAGAAAAACAGATTTTTTTAGAGGCTGAAACGAGCAAATTTTTTTCATTCAGATTAATTTTCTCTCAATTGACTTATTTATTGGTTGACCAATCGTTTCACAGCAACTAAATGACAATTCCAAGCTTGAGAATGAAACACGCGAATAAGCCTGGAAAACTCTCCAAAGCCAGATCCTTTTATTCCTTTGTCATCCTCGGGCTTTAACCGGTCACAGAGCATGTTTATGGTAAACAGAGTGAAGTTAAATCTTTCAGTTACTGTCACGGCCGTGTTAATGTCACTGCGCCCAGATGCCTTAAAGCCACAGTTTCTGGTCTCTGAACGCGTCGGAGTAATAGATGTGTGACACGACGAGTGGCGTGCAAAGCTTCACTCTCTGCCCTTGACTGGTGCCACATTTTTGTCATTAGCTGCTCTCATTAGCATATGAGCTGCATAATCACTTTTACGTTAAGGGTAAAATAGGGGTGGTGTGGCATCCTTCAGTTTTAAGTGTGAAGACAACCAAAACAACCTCTGATCTATTGTTCACACACATCTTTTGATCATCTAAATAGCATTTAGATGTAATGAATACCCCGTCCTCTTTGGGCCCCTTTTGAATCATTAGAAATTTGTTCTAACTAAAGCCGACTGCTTTCTGCTACTAAGTCTGGATGTCTTTCCCCTCGAGGCGATGCAGCTGACGAGCTATTAGTGCTAATTACAGCTCTGCTTCATTTAGAAAACTCTCATTTAGACATTGCCACCACACTTCACCTCCAGCAACTCAGACTTTTGGTATAAATGCGGAAATGTATGAGCTGTGTGTTTTTTTTAATTTTATTTTATTTAACTCCTGCGTCTATGGCGATTAAAACACCTCTGCAGTCTTTGAAGTGCTACTGAAGCGACACTGTGAAAAATTGTAGTTTTGTTTTTCTGCCAAACATGCTCTGTGTGCAGGCTCTTTTTTCTTTTTTTCTTTCCGCATCTGAGAAAAACAATGAGGAATTTAAACATTGACTGTGAGGCACTGAGGGTGATGGCTCGATTTCCTGTCTCAGATGGAACTTCTTGTGTTTTAAAAAGCCCCTAATGCAGCCAATGACCCATTTTTGCTGAAACTGGATCCCTTTGAGTCTTCGCCGTTTGTTGTGTGCATGCACGAGCATTTTTGTGGAGATTTCAAAGTTGCAAAAAGAAGTCATTATTTCTTCATCTCAGTCATTGAGACAGAATGAGGACACAATCATTCTCTATTTAAATAAGTGAGATGATGTCTGAAAAAAAAAATGTTCATTTTTAAGCCTTTAGGTTTTACACAGTGACTTGCAACAATGGACTCCGAGGGCTTTCAGAAAAATACAGGCAGTCAGAGAGTCCTCATATTTCAACACTTGCATGCTCATTACTTCCAAAACGGAAATGTGCTACAGAGATGGTCTAAAAACATAAATCTATGTGGGTCAAATTATTAAAGAAGCCTTTAAGCCCATGGAGGACAAAAAATATTAAGGGGAGAAGTTGGGCCAAAAAAGAGACGAGAAACAAAAGTCAGGATTAAACGCAATGATGTAATATGATGCACCCCCCTCAGTGGCGAAAAATAATAAAATAAATAAATAAAAAGGTCATAATGCATGCTGGTTAACAAGACTGAGTTATGAGTACGTGGCCTGTTTGGGACGAGTGGGGGACTGTGGAGAAAGTAAAAACCCAGTGACAGATGTTCATCAAACAAAATTGGAAATGAAGTGAGCAAGATGTTCAGAGAGCGTCTGGCTAGGATATGACTGGGTTATTGCTTCACTGGGAAGTTTGTTCCACTTTTCTGAAAGTGGCAAAAACAACTATGAATATTTCAGAACAAGAAATAAACAAGTCAAGGATTAATATTTATGCTCCTAAGGGCATGTGAGTTGTTTTCACGGTTCCTTTGAAATATTTGATCCCAGTCACTGCTGAGAGCTTGGCGCCAACAAAGCATTAATGAATAGATTTAGTACATAATTGATCAAATCTTAGAGTACAGTGGCATGTGACAGATATGTGATGTGAATGGAGGCTTGCTCTACTGACACTGTCACTGATTCTTTCCTGGAGATCAGAGACCTTATGAAAGCCCCAAATCCGAGTTTCAGGGGAGCGGCGCTGACATTTTAACTTACCGTCAGTCGAGGAACAGAAACAGAGATGAGACATCCACGGAAGCATTTCTTTAGAAGAATTTCTTACTATCTTACACTCATCTAATGTAGAAATCAGAGGGTTATTACGAGTAACATCACTACACGTTGTCACGACAACTATAATTCACTGATTACCTCGTAATGTTACATAACTTTTTGTTGAATCTGGTCGTCCACAACTTTACAACTCTCTACAGCGGCTGTGGATTGGTAATATTTTTGACAAACGCTGACTTTTAAAATTGTACCAGATAGTAGAATATACATTTTTATATTTAGGTGATGAAACTTCTTCGTTCTTTCTTTTTCAGAACGAACGGGTCACGGATGAAATATTCAGTTTGTCAATTAGAAACATACCCCTCCACAAATACCTTTAAGAAGTATCTAAATCTAATTTTTTTTAAAAAGGGATCAGGAGACTTATTTTGACAGCACTAATCCTGGTTTAGGAGTCCAATTTGTAGACATTCTTGACTATAGGCATCAAATCTGATTGCATCCTTCATTTGTTTTACTGGGCTTCGTGCAAATTAGGGTCAGTCGGCCCCTCCTCTGGCCCAGAGGGTGGTGACGATGCTGAAGCTGAAGTTGTTTGGCAACTGCCTGAATATGAAGAATATATAACAGCAATATCTGTTTAGCTATCCATGGAGTAACATAAAACACACAAAAGGCCTGTGTCTAATTCAATTGTCATTTCAGCTGCAGTCATCACGTGGACCGTAAGAAAAAAAACGTCTGCAGCTCTTAAACGTGTTTGGGAAAGAGATTCTGTGTCTCATTTGATGAACAGAAGTGGGATAGAATCTGAAGCAACTCCCGTGTAATGTCAAAAGATTTCAGGGTGAGGCTCATACGATTCAAAATCTTACAGCGCTACAAGTGGAAGCCAGATGGTTTATTTACAGACTTGGTTTAAAGGATTCTGCAGCCTGTTGGAAATGTAGAGCTCGTACATACTCTCTGGACACGCACCAAAATCCGTCAATGAAGATTCACTGTTATATTTTTAATGTCATAGTGATGCAATTTTTATTTGGTCCAAAACTTTATATGTTAGGAGATTGTAAAGTGCTACCTGCTTTTCCCACAATCACTGAAGGATTGAACCCAGACAGCAGTAACAATTGGATGGCAAATCATTGTCAGGAATTGGGAGAAACAGGGAGAGCCTCCTTTTAAGAACTGGGTGACAGTGTTAGGAGAAGTTTTCTGTGTATGAAAGAAGGAAGTGTGACAGGACAGAAAAATACTTGGGCATGTGTATTTCTTTTTATAAATAAGAGAATGAGGAGGAAGCACACTGTTGATGATGATGTTTTCCTGTGCATTTTGTACCGTCTCTGTATTGTCTCTTATTTACTGTCTCTTATTTTTAATCTTTTTTTGCTTTATTTCTAAGAACGCCACTGTATTTTGTTTCACCCCTCTGTATTTGGGTGTGGTGGGTTTTGGTACTTCTGTTTGGAAATAGATTGTATCTTTTTTTTATTTTTAGTGCTGATGTTATGTTTCAAAATAAAAAGTGCAAAAAATAAATTGCATGCAGTTACCTCCATGTTTACTGACACAGTTATATCGAGTAGGAGAATGACTGAGGATGTGTCATGGAGAGATGGATGCATTCACACCTGCATGTCAGTCTAACACTTCTAGATTGCATTTACACTTGGCTTTTTTGATGTTGAATCTGATCCTCCGAGATGCAAATGCAGATGTGATAATTAGGTATAATGAAGGACAATAACATTAACCAGTCTGTGAAAATATGTTTTTGCTTGACGGGTTCTGCAGGAGACACTTCTGATGTCGGCACAGCCTGACACTTAGAGTGGAACAATCACACTTGTCATGTATTTACCAAAATCCCAGCTCCAAATCCGAGGCTTTACGTTAATGGTGCCTTCCTCTCTGCAGGCTGGTGGTAGACTCATTTCTTGGGAGTAAACGTTTGATGTGCATTTCAGGCTGAGGCTTCTGCTGAGAAATGAGTGGGAATTGAGAGCCATTTGATCTGTCTTATTATCAGTCAGAGTGTGTGACTTTGTAGCTCGCAGCAATAATAAAGAGAGGGTGAGAGGTTAAATCCCAATTGGGTTTACCAACACTATAAATGGCAGCACTCATACAGTTACAAATTGTATTCTGTATAGTAGTGCCCATTCAATTACATATTCTAGCAATTCTTTGTTTGATGGAGTTAAAAAGTTCACATTTTGTGATACTAGTTAAAGGTCCCATATTGTATAAAGTGAGATTTTTAAGTCTTGTTTGATTATAGATCAGGTCTAGGTTCTATATTAATACTGTGAAAGTATCAGAGCGCTCAGTCCACAGAGAAATGCACACAGCCTGTATTCAGAAACTGAGCTTTAAAGCCAGCCGTCAAGACTTCAGTAACTTTGTGATGTCACAACAAACCAGTCAACGCCCTCAGCCATGCCCCACGCCCAACACACCTGGACCCACCATCCAACCCTTCTCTTAGTGTTAACCTGAAATCTTTGCAGCGTTAGCTTACAGACTTGACTCCTCAATCATAAACATTTTTTCACATACTCCTAGTTTTGATTTTTAAATATCCGTCACTTCCATATCTACATGTTAGACACTTAAAACTACAGTATCTGTATGGCTTGGTATGTGAGAAAATATCTGTCTTGTTATTTATATATATTTATATACATATTTATATGAACTGAGCCTTTAACAAATCTGGCAGTTGTAACCTTAAAAGGTTAAAATGCAGTAAACATTTCCCTTTACTGTTTAGAAATATTTACTGTAGCAATTTGACTTCAAGGTGCCATTTTGAGTGACCCTTGATTTGTTCACTTCTTTACACATCCATTCAAAACCCAGAGGGCAAAAAAACCCCAGAAAACTGCCTTATTTTGAAAAGTGCTACACAAAGTTGTGGCTGAGATTGATTTCATGTCATAAAAATGAGTTGCTTTGCCACTTCCATCCTCGGAAGTTGACATCAAATACACTGTGGTAGTTGTGCCTCATTGCTCTGACAGCACGGCAGTGACAAAGACACAGCCGATAAACATCCTCCACTACATGTCACCTCCTGACAGGGAGAAGAAAAACTTGGAGGAAAACAAATTTGGTATCATGTTTAGCTGTTAGAAACCCACTGACTTAAGGACCAGTACATCTCAACATCACAGCTACACAGACACATGACAACATTAAACAGGTGGATGGAAATACATATAAGGAATACTTGGCAAATTAGTGAAACAAAAGAAAATACGAAAAAAGACACTGTATGGATACATCATGCAAGCGATGTCTTCATTCTATTTTCAAGATGTATTTTTGATGAATTTTTCATCAGTGCCCTTGCAGGAAGATTAAAGTGACATACAGTATAATAGTGCTGCAGAAAAGAACCCCAAAACATATTAACTTTAATGTCACATTAACATAAAAATAGTGCCACTCACTTGCGTCCCACAGCGCTCCCATTCCTATGTATGCAGGTCACATCCCGAGTCTGGTAGCCCACCTGAATGTCCCAGAAGGGGCTCTCTTGCCGGTTAAGGCGGTTCCTGGTTCGTTTCTTCTGTATAAGCTCCCTAGTCTCGGGATCTTTGACTCCTGCTCGATCCCTGAGCCCCTGGCCTTTACCTTTCCTGCGCTTGGCTTGACGTGCTGTCCGTGTCTGCGGGAGAGCGCAAGGGCTCCACGGTCCAACCCTGAGACTGTACATGCCCTCTGGACCTGTGCAAGGCCCCGGTTTACAGGACTGGAACTCAGTTAGGTTGGGGCAGACGGCGCCTCCAAAAAGTGGAGGAACCAGGACGCTGCGGACCCTGTTCCTGAGGCCTGTTCCGCACGTTTTGGAACAGGATGTCCATGGTGAATACTCGGAAACCACACAATCCTGGGGGCAAGGGATCAAACATGCCTGTTCCAGGCGAGGCTTGGGCTCAAAGTACTCACAGATGGCATCATCTGCTGGAGAGCCGTCTGACTTCAGTATGCAGCCCACCTCCCGGGTCTGAATGCCCTCTTCGCCTCCACTGCATGTGAACGGCCGCGAGGCCCCAAAGGTCCTTGCCGACACTGGCACGCACTCGTTCCAGGCACCCAGTTTCCAGTCATAAAGGTCCTTGTGCCAGTCACACACACGGAAACAGTTTCTCTGGTTGGACGGACGCTGGCCCTGGTCACAGTTGGTGTGAAGCGTCGTCCAGCCTTCCACATGGGCACACCACACGGCCCGGCTTTGGCTGCCACCCGGGCCACAGTCACTGCCCATGCACCTTCCCCATGGACCTGGGAAACAAACGAACAGGGCTCAAATTACAATGAGGTAAAACATGAAACAATAAACCTTGTACCTTCAGATGTAACTCCAAGAATAACAGTCTGGTGTACTGTTAGAAACCTCAGGAGTAAATCGCTTCATCACATAACAAAACAGAAGCAAGACAGACTGAAGAGGAAACATCTTAACCCTTAGTTCTACTTTACTGTTGGAAATCAGAATAATGATGCTCCTCAGAGTGGAAATAATTAAGAGCATATTGTTTTGTTATGGATCATTTCAAAATAAAACATGACATAACTACACAGGCTGTGAATTGAGTGGAAGTGTAGAATTAACAAACATCCTGCAGTTACACTTGCAACGATTAGTACAGATCAATGACACCATTTGAAAACGCTTATGTGCTTTTAAAACAGAAATCCATATCATGCAAGCACCAATTAGTCAAACACTTTAGACTCCTGATACCAAAGGAAGACGGAGACACTGCTTATGTTACTTTGCTGTTGACTAAGGAAAAGCATACAATGCATCTTCAAGGATGACACAGTAACTTCACAGACTCTTCTAATATGGTCCTTGATGTAAAAGGTGTTGAAAAGCTGCTGGCAACCCACAGCTGATGATGTGTGAGTACAGAAAATATGTCACAGCCAATAAAAATAATCTGGCGCCTCGTTTTTGTGATACACTCAAGTCAGACTCCACAATTCTTCAGCGCTTAGTGGTAAAAAAAAACGTCCTGAGAGCTACAGCACGGGGGTGGGGGTGGGGGTGGGGGGCTGATTAGGCAATGCAAATACAACGTGCAACGATGGAGATTATAGGTGATCAAAGAAAAGTGTCTGAAAGCCAATTTACAGGGGTTATGAGTAATCTGTGGCATTTATCAAACTCTATTGGCAACCTGCAGGAACTGCCACAAATATCAATAAAACTTATTTGGCAAAGCCTCCTGTCGCTCACAGCAGCAGAGATTCAACAAGCAGACCTTCGAACAGGGCTGGGGTAGTAGAGAGGTATTCATACAACCATACATCATCATGCAGTAGAAAAATAAAGTAGAAAAAATACCAGCAATGCTTGGCTCAAGAATGAAGCTCTTATTGTTTTTTAGAAGTCAGGAAGTAATGAGAAATTAAATATAGAACGACATTAGCTTTATCCTTTGACAGCTGAAATGATATTTGATGCTGGTTGCCTGCTCGTGTTATCATCCTCAAAATCGTTTATTGATATATTGATCAGAAACCCTATCAACCCTGTGCAGATACACAGTGTTATGTTTGCTTTGTGTCGACCTATTGCTCCTCTACAGACGGTAAAAGGTAAATGTATGAAATACTAGAAAGCTCAAATATCTGCACTGCTCACTTGACTTGAAAATAGCTTTGCTGCTTTATTGCATGGCTATTCAATTACATTTGAGCTTTTAGTCACTGGGCTTCTGGTGGTTTGCCCTTTATAACTTTCCAGTTTTTTTTGCCTGAAAGCTTGTATGTAATAAAGTAGAGAAGAGACTCAGATTTCTTTTTCTCCACAAGGAAAACTTAGCTGACACCATGAAAACTGTCTTAACCGAGTCAGCTCAACTCAGTGAAAAACATTAATTAACACAGGGTGGCTGCACTCACACAGTGTTATCCAAAGGCTATTGATACTACAACGGAGAAGAAATCAAACTAATTGGGTAGCTTCGCATTTCACCTCACATTAACCTCTTAGGTAATTGATTGTATTAGCATGCGGCCGGGGGCTGATTGGACCCTTAGTGGGCAGTGGGCAGGTAAGGGTGAGGGCAGCTCATGTTGACCTACGTCCATGCAGAGAAAAAAAAAATGGCAGGCAGATAATCAGGAGCACATTTCTGGCAAAGACTCCCTCTGATGAGGCGGATTGTAGCCTTGTTGCTGATCTCAGCTGCTGATAGTGCCGACAGGATCTATCTTCAGTCAACATGATGCTGCGTTCACAGGAAGCTCAAAGCATAGTCTAAATGACTCACCGCTGTATCAACACACTAGATCAATGTCCTATCATTATGTGATTTCAAGGGTTTCTGGGCATCTATAGCGCCAGGTCACATCATGCTACTATACGCTTTCTTAAAACTGCTTTTTAGAAACTGTGGTATTCAAAGGATAAAATACAATCAGTATTTCCCAGGCAAATCCTTTCAGAGACCATGAACTATATTTGATGTTTATTTTTATTCCAATAATTGAAAAAGGCACATTGGAAGTCTCGCCTTCACAATACAAACTGATAAAAACATAGAATGTTATCTCAGGACCTGATATTGACTTTCCAGGAAAATAAAAATAAAATGCAGCCGAGAAAATGCACAGTCAAAATCTAAAATGCAGTAGAATCAGACAGGTTGTCTAGTACCAAAATAAAGCACCTCCTGCTCCAACTATAATCCATCCCAGACAGAAGTTATCTTCTGCAAGACAATTCTCTGGCACAGCTCTTTCATTCAACACTCCTCTAGCTCAGCAATGTGGAATAAATCAGGTCCTCAACAAATAAAGGTCACAACACTGGACCATAATCAACCCTGTAATGTATCTTGCCCTCTTTATCACAGTTTGTGATGTCAGATCTTTGCAACTGTTTGCAAGCTTTACCCCACAAAAAACTGAAACTTGGTCTCTCTTTTCCAGATGCAAATCAGTGCGAAGCCCCGGTCGCCCACAGCTAACTTTTCAATATTACATGCAGTCTGACAGCACAATTTGGCATTCTGAAAACAAACATTGTCCCACCTCCATTTATCATACAATCTGCTGAAAGTATTCACAGAATTTTAAACACCATCAGGTCTTTTTTTTTTTATTATTTTTTTTTTTTTAAGTTAATCATCTTCTGACTTTGAAATTGAAAGTATAATCACTGTTAAACCAATAGTCATTAAAAGTCTACTTTATTTTGATAACAATCTAGTTCTGTCTTTCCCAATATCAGGTCAATACTTTATCTTTCGCATTCACGTGTTATCTTTTTGGGAAAATCAAATTGAAGACAAATGAACAGAGTTGCCACATTTACATCCTGGTGAAACTCAACATTTGCAAGCATGAGCATGAGCTTGCATAGATTGCATGTATAGAGCTCAGACCTGTGCAATCTAAATGTAAATTTAGTTTTATCACTCAGCAACAAAAAAATATCCTTTCTGTGTGTTCATTATTATAGCTGATAGTGAATTTACTGATAACCTCTCAAGATTTTGCATTATTGTCAGATTTCATGTTAAACAGGAAGCACAATCGTGCCGACGCTGTGTGACTCAATCAAAAGTGAGCAAGGTGGGCAACCTTTACCCACCCAGCCATATAAATACTGTACAGAGAGACAAAAATCATAAAAGTGTAGTATGTATGTAAATGTAATATTTAAAGAATATATGGTTCCCTTTAGACTGGCGACCTGCCTAGGCTATGGACTCCACAACCCTGGATGACGACATGATTAGTGGTTATGAAAAATGTCATAAATCCTCCAAAGTAAACATCTTTATGAGTTGTTTGTAACTTGTCTCAAGGACAGCACATGTTGTGGACAAAGTGTTTTCTGACTTCACACCCTTACTTGCGGGAAAACATAATTTGCCACTTACAAAAGACTGTTGAAAAACAAAATCAGTTTGATGATGTGACAGCATGGCTATGGTTTGGTTAAATTTACACATAAAACAACTCAGTTAGGGCTCAGGGAAAGATCATGGTTTGCGTTAAAATAAGTACTTAAATATGCTTACAATAACCTTTTGGTTCGGGATAAAATTACTACCGGGGGCGGTAGTGATCGTCGCTGACTAGCATCGGCCATTGTTGCGTTTACAATACAAGAGGTTATAGAGCAGCGCTACGTCTTCAGGGCAGAACTCATTCGGTCAGTCGTCAGTAGAAGAAAAGACTTGATAGTTGGCATTGCTCTCCACCATTGGAGACAGCTCTTGGCGGGTAGAGGAATATATGCTGTAAGTTTGATGCTGAAGTTGCAACATTTCTTGTAGACTGGTAAGTAAATAGCTGTTAATGCTAAAATTGGCTACATAGCAAAAGCAAAACGCACAAATAGCCCGATTAAGGTTAAGGAACATTCATCATCATGGTTACGACAGTTAGACAGTGATATAGGGCACAAATAAACTGTCAGTTGTCACTGACAGTCCACTTAAACTTAAGGATCTTGAACACTAAGTAGCATTAAAGCTAAAGTGGCTACAGCCTTACGAGCTGGAAGCTAGTTTGGATTTGTTGGAAGTTTCTGCTCGAGCTAACACCCCTTGAATATGATATTTGCTTCAGAAGGCAAATTAAAAATCCATGCATGTCTGAAGCTGCGACCTCTGTCAACAAGCTTGTGTTTGTGTTGTATTTGCTGTCAGCAGAGCATAATAAGAGATGAGTGACACTGCGGAAAAAACAGTTCATGGTGGCAAATGTGTAGGAGTAAGTCCAATGACCTGTTCTGACAGTAAATGCATGAAGTTGAAGGACATCATAATATAAACCAGAAAAATGTGCAATTTAGGAATTTATGAAATGCCAGTGAAATTAATGAGGAAATGATAATAACAGTCTAGTTTAAATGAATCAATTGTTGACCAAACCTTCAAATGGGATATTATCAATTGTACAAAATGTAATTATAAACATTGGCCTCTGATTAAAACCACAATAGCCACAATGGATCACATTGCCGCTATACACTATACATTTATTTATTATTAATTACTATAGAAAGATAATTGTTTGAAATAAATGCAGAAGGCGTTCTCAGTGACTTTCACACACATTAAAACCTGGGAACCTTAAGGTCCTAATTACGATTTTTTTTTTAAAAACTGAAAAGTCACCAAAAAGAAAAAGAAAGGTTCTGTAGGCAACTTAATTTTAATCATGATAAAATGAGTTATCCTTTGTTTCACCTGAGGTCTCATGGAGACTTCAACAGGTCCCCTGGTAGCCCCCGAGCCCCATCCTGGGGACCTTTGCTTTGAACAATATATGTGGAGTGTAATATTCTCACTGTCAGGGTGAGAGTCTGATCTCTGACTGGGCCTCGAGTGTCTATTTAATGAACAGCTTCTTTGTCCCGGCAGGGTCAGCTTCACTAATGAATGGGTCACTGTGTATCTCTCTCTCCCTCTCTCTCTCTCTGCTTGTGTTTGTTTATTATTTCTCAAATCCACAGCAGCTCGCTCTCGCACTCGAAGACAGGACCTTTTTCTCGACGGGGTCAGGGTTCATCTCAGGATCACCTCGGCTGTCTGGCTGGCACTTCACTGCACTCCTATAGCCAGTGGCTGTGTCTTGACTTCAAATCAGTCAGCCTGTCATTTGTAGCTACAGTAAGTGAAAAAGGTCGAATGAGATACAAGGTGGTTGGTTCAATCAGCAAAATGAAGTTTTCGTAAAGCACTGCAGGGGCACTGCACTGCTAAGAAAAGTGTGAAATACCCTTCCACTTTTAGAAGAAACTTGGCTGCAACTGAACACTGTCAAAACTCCCACAGTATGTTGTCAGTGTGTATCTATTGCTGTACAGTAGTGAGAAGCAGCAGTCTGAAGGGTTTGAGTTAATGTACAGTGCCTTGCCAAAGCATCCATCCCCTGTGGTGTCATTCTGTTTTGTTTCTTTACAACCTGGAATTAAAATGGATTTTTTTGGCATTTTTACCATTTGATTTACACAACATGTCTACCACTCTGAAGGAGCAAAATGTTATTGTGGCACAAACAATAACTAAGATAAAAAAAAAAAGAACTATTGATTGTAGCAGAAGTATTCATCGCCCAAAGAGAATCCTTGTAGAGCCACCTTTTGTTGCAATGCTATTACAGCTGCAAGTCTTGTCTGTATTAGCTTAGCACTTCTCACCAGAGATTTTTGCCCATTCTTCAAGGTGAAACTGCTCCAGGTCCTTCAAATTAGATGGGGTTGTATTTTCATGCTACAAACTCTCAATAGGATTGAGGTCTGGGCTTTGACTGAGCCATTCCAAGACATTTAAATGTTTCCCACTCCATGTAGCTTTAGCAGTGTGTTTAGGGTCATTGTCCTGCTGGAAGGTGAACCTCCCTCCTGGTCTCAAATCCCTGGCAGATGGAAACAGGTTTTTCCTCAAGAGTTGCCATGTATTTAAGGCTATCCAACTTTGCTTCAATCCTGACCATTTTCCCGGTACCTGCCCATGAAAAGCACCCTCACAGCATGATGCTACCATCACCACACTTCACTGTGGCAATGGTATCCTTGGGGAGATGGTAAGTGTTTCCGATATTCGCCAGAAAGTTCAATTTTAGTCTCATCTGACCAGAGAAACTTCTTCCAACCTTCTTTCTATTTGTCTGCCACATGCTGTTTGGTGAACTTGAAATTTGTTTTCTTATTTTTTTCTTGAAGCAATGGCTTTTGTCTGGCCACTCTCCCACAAAGCCCTGTTCTGCGGAGTGTAAAAGTGGAGCCTAAGAGTGTTAAAGTGGTCCTATTGACAGATACTCCCATCTCTGCTGTAGATCTTTGCAGCTCCTTCAGTGTTATCTTTGGTCTTTGTTGAATCTCTGATTAATGTCCCTGTTGCCCAGTCTGTGAGTTTTTGGTGGGCGCTTTCTCTTGTCAGGTTTGAAGTGGTGCCATATTCTTTCCATTTTGCTATAATGGGTTTAATGGTGCTCTGTGAGATGATCAAAGTTTGGGATATTTTTTTATAACCTGATCAGTACTTCTCCACAATTCTGTCGCTGACCTGTTTGGAGAGCTGCTTCGTCTTCATGTTGCTTGCTTTGTAGTGTTTCAGGCTATTTATCCTGACATCATGTGACACTTTGATTGGGCACAGAGGGACCTTAATCAACTAATTATATGACTTCTGGACCAGATATTATTTAAGGGTTTCATGGCTAAGAGGCTGAATACATATGTACTCACGACTTCCGTCAATTACATAAAATCCAAATAAAAATCCATTTTAATTCCAGGTTTTAATGCAATGGGGGGAGGGGGTTGAATTATTTCACAAGGCACTGTTGTGTAAGCCTTGGCTCTCCCACACAGCTCCAGTAAATGAGAATGAGTTCAGTCAACTTGTCAGATTAAATCAAAGCTTATAAAGATGATTTCATAGAAGTCTGATTTTACGGATGACTATATTTATTTTATGGATACGGCTGCAAACAAACAAACCTTCTTTTAGTGTTTTTACAGTATTTAAAAAATACGTAAAAGCCTGAACAAATAATCCAAACGCTCGAGTGAAGCTTGTTTAATGAGTAAAAGAATGTCAATGTTGTTTTAAATCTTACGGAAACATGCCTGAAAAATGATCTATCAGTTCCAGTTATACTGCAAGATGTCAGTTTGATTACATAACCCTTCTTGCTTTCAAAGCCTGGCTGCAGTGTTTGAGACTACTGCGTTTCTGCTATTTGAGTTTCTAAAAAAGCAACTTCAGATCGAGTTTGTGAATTTTCATCTCTCCGTGTAGCTTCACAGTTTAGACAGAATTAACCGTATGAACCACAATGCGGTAATTGCATGCTTGCATAGCCTTCAGGAGAAGTAAGTATTACCACACTGAACTTGCCATGTTGAGTCACATCAAACTCACCAGAGCATTTGCTTGCCAACAGCTACAAAACAAATCTGTTTTGCATGAGGCTAAGGCCAACTGTGCATTGTTATTGTGTTTAAAGAGCACAGCCAGCCATAAATACTGTTGTCACACAGATAATGCTGCCATTCACAGCATCCTATTCCTTATGGAGCGTGGTCAAACAGTCACTATTGAGCACCAGATGTACATTAGTCTTTTGGTCTCAGTGGGCCTCAGTGAGCATCAGAAAAGAGCAGCATGGAAAAGAGCAAAAGTTAAAGGAGAAAGGAAAAGAACCAGAGGCTAATACTTAACATCTGAAGGAATACTTTGAGCAGCTTAGCATTCATGGATGATTGTTAACCCTGGCCTGCATTCAGTGTGATCGGTGCCCTGGGCTGCGCGGCACTAAGCCACATTGACTAAGGCTCTCCACTCACACTTGATCTAAATTTCATTAGCTGTAATACCATGATTGTGCTTGCATGGCTCGAAGGAGCTTCTTTGATGACTCTTTACTCATCATGTCCAGCACCTAAATGTGAGGCAGGCATTTCAACAAGGCACACAATGTTAAACAGTCTCCATTTTTTATCTTAGCTCCTTGTCGCATACAGTATATTCCATATTACCACCTTATAATATCAACTGCTACAATCACTTAGTAACTGATAGTAGCAGTGTTAAATAATGAATATTATGTATATGGAGGTAATTTAATTAAGCGGGCTCCGTGTATTCATATCAGTCAATTATCATGTTGATCTTGATATTGATATCAAAATGTGTTCATCTTTCAGCTTTAAAGCGTAAGTTTATATTTTCTAACTCAAATGCCCATATGCACACTGAGTTATTGGTTGGTATAATCATTCCTCCTGTGAAGAGACCCCTTCCCAATGCTATTGATGTTTCTTTGAAAAAATGTATTTCCAAGTTTGACCAAACATGAGACTCGCTTCAGCATTTGATAATCTCAGCCGTTAGAGTCTTTTCAGTACAAAAATCACATTCAAGTGAGTCATTACATTTCTAAGCACCTGGAATTCAGCTGCTGCATAAAACAGACATGAAAAGCGGTGGAAGAAGCCAAAAGTGAGCATTAGAAACTGGAAGACTAGCTTGTTGTTCTGTTGTTTACAGATAGGTTGTGTTTTTCTGTCCTCAGCTCATAAACACCCCCAGTCGATGGAGGAGTGACAAGATAAATTACAGAGAACATGCTCCAAACCAAGTAACACCCACATGCTCAGTACTGACAATATCGCTATTGGCAGCATTAAAGAAATTTACCAAAATTCTTTGAGTGGAAGGGTCAGGACCGGGCATCGAGCCAGACTAAAACACCTGCAGCCTGCAACACTGATTCTCCATTTGTCGCCAGTAAAACAGCGACAACAAAGTGCCTGACTTCAAATGAGCCATTCTAGCTTCACAATTTAAACTATCAGCGCCTAACACACACAGATGCCCACAAGTCAAAGGCAATGGTTTGTGCCGAGGTTCTGTCAGGAAAAATGTCAGATGCTGTAAAATTCAGTAGCAAATCAATGCACTCTGTAATTGCCCATTATACTCTTTCCTCTTCCTCATCAGCCTAATAAATGACACACATGACGGTTAAATCGCCAGGCAAACAAACCTCGGGTGCAAAAGTTATAACGCATCGCATCACTGCACAATCATACATACACATACATACCCTCCAAAACAAACCAGGTGACCTTGACTTTCCTCAGAACAAACAAAACAACAATAACAAGAATCGTCTGGGAAACGTCAGTCTTAGAACACATGGATGTGTCCTCTACTCTTTCGCCCTACTTTATTGATACCACAGCCACAAGAACTTCATTGCTCACATTGTATTGGTTTTAATTAATAGGAGGAACAGACTGTCATGGCTCCCAGTGAAGTTAACCTTCACTGTGAGCATTGACACTTCATTGTCAATACACAGGCCAAACACTTCCTGTACAACAGTGATGGATGGAGGGATGGATGGATGGATGGATGGATGGATGGAGTAAACGTTAAGGAGACGATGAAGTAACTGTTTGCTCTAAATGAAGAGGAAATATAATGTATCTCGATCCCGAGCTGAGCTGAGCTGTGTTTATTACTGTCAAGCAAACTTACAAGTCTTTGGATCAATCAATCAATCAACAGTTATCACCCGCTCAGATTAATCAGACAGACCATGATGTATCTTGTCTTTGTTTTTCACTGATTAATAAGTGGCCTTTACTTAGTTTGAGAACCACTGCTGTGTTTATCCCTCCCAGCTAAAAACTGAGACGTGAGTATTAAATCATGAATCCCTAGGTGCACCGAATATTTCCAATTATTTGGCATTTGTTGATGGTTGTCCTTTAATAATCGTTAGTTGTCATTTGCTTTCATGTAACTGTTTCATTTTTATTTATTTATTTTTTATTTGACAGACTCCTTGTGGAGTAGGATGTTGTATATGGCAACAAATTATTCACTGTGTGGACCTTGATTCTTGAATCTTGACTGCATGAAGCTTAGCAACCGCTAACGTGGAGGCTAATGTGGATGCAAATAAACTAAACACTGGCCTTCAGTAAAAAAGAACAGGGGTGGGAGTTTCTCATGCTGTGCTACTGTACTCAACATGCCAAGTTTCTTTAAAGAAAATGATGTCTAACCACCCTCTAAAGCAACAATGCTGGTGGTTGTCACCATGTACAGTAGCCAGTCGCACTAATGAGGGAGTATTTTTTTTCTCCTTAGGCTTGTGCACAAGACATTTTTGATGATATTGTGACAGGAGGAATGACTGGCAAGACTTTTCTAGTTCTCTTTGGAAAAGATGTCTGTGCACTGGGTTGAAAACAAATTGCTTCCATCACAACTAATACTTTGATGCTTGACTATTCATATAATTCAGAGATCTGATCCTGGCTACACAAATTAGTGACACAAATTTTTTCTTCAAATCAACTTAATGTGTGTTAAAAGTAAAACAGAAGCTGAATGCCACAGGAAAAAAGAAATATCAAGACACATGAGTAATAAAGTCCCAAGAATACTCTTTTAGGCTGTGGTGTGGAAAAGTACCTTCTGAATTTTAACTAGTGACACTGAAGAGAAAAATAAATAGCAGTGGCCATGCTTGTCACTGTCAAGGTAAAAATAAGTATGAGTGTGCACTACAGTGCACTGTTTCATCTTTATTTATCAAGAAATGAATTCTCTTGTTCTACAGTAAGGTGATACAAACATCATAAACACATTTATACCCAAGAGCGGCCAAGTACAACCTCAATCCTCCAAACTGGCCGACCGAGAAGTTTCACATGTCTGGTTTTGTTGACTTCTTGACTCAAATCTGTGCTGACAGGCCCATGGATGTCTTCCCTAAAGGGGTGTGATAGTTTGGCAAAGGCTATGTGGATAGAGGGAATTGGGGTGAAGGAAGTTTCAGTGCCACACAGGGAGTGTCAGAGTCTCAGTGAATCTGCCCTGTGGATGAAAGCCTCCGGTCTGTGAGACGCTGCACTGGCAGGTTTTACAAGAGCAGCAGTGACACAGACAGTTCAAGGCGTTTTACTGTGAGCAAGAAAACTAGAAGAAGAATGAGAAGTGCACACAGCAGGGATGCTTGTTTTCCCAGTGGATGATATTTTTCTAGTCTGGGTGTGGTATTTCATCTCCATCTCAGCCTCACAAACATACAATATGTATTCGACTGGTTGCAGCCATTCGAGGGCAGATATGACAACAAAGGCATGATGACATGTTGTAGCATGGAGCTCAAACTAGGTGTCAGCCAGGTAGCCTCCCTAAACCAGACTTCCAATCTGACATCCATTTTGGGGCAAGGTTTTTGTTATCTTGTCCACCCCTGATGTCAGGGGGTGGACACAATATCTACACCTGTACCATGTAAACGATTCCAACACAATGTCCCTGGAAAGAATAGCTGAGTAGAAGAAACTATGATTCAAATATATGGTCATTTTTTGAGGCATTTGTTTGTAGCGTGGGACTGAATTTCCACTATACTGCAACGTGTTCATGATATTTTATGACCCCTGACTGCCCAACTTTACGTATATGGAGTGGTAATAGGTCTCAAGGGTAGTTTTTCCATGGTCAGAGTAATTACATAGAGCCACAAGCCTTACATTACACGCGTTTCCAACTCATTGCCTCTGTTGTGGTCGTGTTTAGCAGCAGGGTCGACCAGAGCCAATATGAGACGGCCTCCCTCAAACCAAAGCCTTGTATTGCGCTAAATTGCTTGACTCAACAATGTGTGGCTGTGATGACAGCAAGAGAAAAGAGTGTTTTTAAAGGTCTTTTTATGTCAGCTCTCTGTACTTTTGTAGCTTCTAACTGGATCCTACATTCATGTTCCTGTTTTTACCTCAGATATAAGTCTTATTTTACTATTCACTGATCACTTATACAGCTATATCAGAGCTGTGTATGCAACCTTGTCAACCCTGTCTACACTTTAACATCAACATAATGACAAAATATTGTCAATTAATATATTTGGCAAGTCTTAGAAAACCGTAAAATGTTCAACAACGTATTTTGTTTGTTTTCTGCCAAAATATCCAGTCTTGCACTACAATATCCACTTTTAGTGACTACAGCATTAGACTACAGCAAGGTTAGAGACAGACTATGGTCTTAGTTTAATACAGAAAAAGTCCAGAGTGACTGGAAGAGCAAGACACGAGGTGTTTATTAACATTAAAGAACCCAAACAATCTTTTCTAACTTTAATTAAAGTGTTTTTGTTGGCTAAACCGAACAACAGATGAGATTCAGGGTGTCAGAGTCTTGCTCTGTGTAAACCCAGCATCCACCCTGACCACCCACCATGTGTCTCCAGCAAAGTACATAAATAAAGTGCTTCGTTCATTCACAAAAAACTCTTTGAACAGACAGCGATTATGGTAGCTACCACAGTGTTACTGGGAAAGCAATTTAATAACATGAAAATTTAAAAATGTTCTAGGAGACTGGGTTGGTTATAGGAGTAATGTTAGGTTACTCCTGATGCAAAACAACATTTCCTGCTGCTTTACATTAGAAATTTTCCACCAGTGGGAGGCTTTTCTTGCAAAGCAGCTACGGGAATGCAGCCTATTTGTCACATTTGAGTTAGTGGAACATTGTTAGCGGTGCTGTGGTTAAACAGAATATGACCTACACAACAAGATATAAAATATTCATTATTACTTTCAGAGGATACGTTTTAAATATTGCACAGAGGAACAGCACAAGACAAAATACCCACAGTAAGCAAGTTAAATGAAGAGTGGTACAAGGTGTCATCAAGGTAAACAACACCTAGACTAATAGACTTACCTACACTGACTAATCTGAACATAAACTGAAGATTATTATTATATTGTTATTTCCTCATTTCCTTCTAATGGTAACTAGCTATTAAAATATTTTGGTATACTGTATCTATCTTTGAGATTTCTGCTTTCACCCCAATCCAATAAAGGTATAAGGAGTTTCTCAAAGCTTTCAAATATTACATTTAAAAAGTTTCCAGATACAATGCTCCAGTTAGTCTGGGTAATCCACAGACTTCACTGTCCACTGATTTCACTGGAACTACTTTGAGAGTTGCTCCGACAACTGCTGACAGAGCAACAGGGGAACTCTATCTAGAAATACTTGTCACTGTTGAATGTTTTAAATGTACTTGTTCAATTCCATACACCTCTGTTGTATTGGAGTGAGGGCAAAGATATGAGAGACACATCTGAAGTACTATGACTAAAGTACAGAACAAAAGTATCTACATTAGAGGTAAGACAACATTTAACATACATTTAATATAAACAGTGTTAGTAGCCTACAGTATGTTGCAGGATTACTATTGATTTTTGTATGAGGGCGACAATGTTATCATGTCCACCTGTTGTATTTAAAGGGGCTATTTGTAAGTTTTCCTGTTGCTATATAGCCAACATTAGCATCAACATCTATTTACTTACCAGTCTTCAGCCACGGTTGTATTTACAAGACAGGAGGTTTTTATTCTCCCTCTTAGCAGCTCTACTTCTCCAGGACAGACTGGTCCCTACAGTGACTCGGTATCGGAAAATGACGAGACAGCGTGATCTGGCGGGGAGCTAGCTGGTTAGCATGCTAACTTCAGTAGAAGAAAAGAAGTGATAGAAATAGAAGCAAAACAAGAGGATTGCTTTCCACGGCTGAAGTGAAGGAATGAAGTTTGATGCTGAATTCACAACATTTGTTCTAAACTGGTAAGTAAACAGCTGTTAATGCTAACATTGGCTATGTAGCAATAGCTAAACTTACAAATAGCTCCTTTAAGGCTCTATGTAATGTGTATATACTGTATATCTTCTCATATGCTGTTACAAATCCCCTTCTTTCAGTAATATCCAGCCATGTGCATGAAGTAGTTGGATAATCTTTTGTATACTAAGGATTAAGCTCATGTGTGGATTTTCTTGATGGGGGATGCAAAAGAAGTGAATGAATTTACACGAAGGGAAAGTGAAAGCAGCATGAAACAAGGCTGTGGGCTTTAATATTACTGGTGTGGGATGCTGTTGTTAGAAATGGCAGGTTACAGGTGTTTTTTTTTCTGTGCATCTGTGCACATGTGCCGCGGTTTATCTGCATGTGTTGTTCTGTGCAGGTGCTACTGTTGCTTTGGAGGGGGGTCGGGAGCAGCTTGATGATGTAGCTGTCACTTTATTAAGATAAATTTTCCAATCACATGGCGAGATCTCCCACCCTCAGGAGTGCCAGCATTGGGGATTAGATTATCACCTCCCACAATGCATCACGCTTTACATCACAATCCAATAGGCAAGTAGTGCTCGAGTGGGGATACTGTGCAGCCTCCCCTTCTGAAACGAAAGGTTTAAAATTAGCTCCGGGGACGTGCAGTAAATCAAAATAACAATGAGAATCATCATGATAACACTCTTAGGAATCAGCTAATTTAAAAATACTGAATGCAGGATCTGCTTCAACAATATATTGCTGTGAAATTAGTGGTGTTCATGAATTTAAGCAAACAACTCTGCAAATATAAGCTTTACAGACAAGTGTTATTTGCGTCATGCTTTGATTTGGACTGTTAATATTAAATAAAAGCTAATTTTGTCAGACTGGTAAGGTTGCATATGAAGTACAAGATGAGAATATAATGAAATATGGCAATAAGAATAAGCTCACATGGGATGCGCACTGGAACATGACACCAACGGTAATTATTACTGCTCACTCAAGACTGATATTGTTAGAGAAAAGCTTACACAAGCTGCTTTTAAGAAAGTCTATCAGCAATTTCATTATTTTAGTGTTACGGTCAGCTACAGTGAGATTCAAGTATTCCCAAACAGGCACCTCATATCAAGCTATGTGTTAGGAGTGGAACATTTTCATTTTTCTGCTTCAACAAAGCTTGGTATTACACAACAATACAATTACAATCATCTCATAATCCTGAAACAATCATCCACAGTAACACAGAAGACAGTTTGAGTAAACAGATACCAAAGAAGCAAAGTCAAAAACTGACTAACTGACTAAATTGAAGAATGGAAAATGAAAGAAAGCACATAATAAAGTGCCTTAACATGACCCAGACCTGGATCAGAGAATAGAAAACTACTGTAGTTCACCCAAATACTGAAGCCAATGAGAGCAATGAGAATGAGCAGCAGCCCATAGATAACTGTCTAAATGTCTGAGAGCTTCACTATGCAGATGACAAAAATGAAAATATTTCAGCTTTATAGCAACTTTATAGTTGAGCGTTCACTGGTTGATGTCACTGCAACTGATTTTAATGTTGACTGCTGTATACAGAATATATTGTATATCACATATATATAATAGGTAATTTAATGTGGCTGATTGGTGTATACAAATGTGAGTTGCATCCAGATAACTTATAACGTAACTGATTTAATACACTTAACTGATAATTTATAACAAATTGGAATTATGACCTGATGATGGGGCTGGATGAAAAGTTAATTGTCTGCACCAAATTTGTCAATCCCTCCAATAATTTCAGTCTGTACTGGAAGTGGACTGACCAACTGACATTCCTGCCCCTAAAAACACATCCGTCTAATCATCTAATCCGTCTAAATCACTAAATGTAGCTGTAATTTTGAAGGTCATCACTTTCTTTCCAATTCAGACATTGTAGAATCCCCTAAATCAACCTCATTAACTTCTACTGGACACATAAAGGAAGATATATATTTGCCCCGAGAGCCTAACAGAAAGTTTTTATCAGCAGTATGAAACACTGGCTGCCATCATTTTTGTGTTTTCTTTGTATTCTAAAACATCATATTGGGACCAAAGTGGTAAATGTGAATGCTATCATGTGAATATCTCACACAAGACTTTTTGTATTCTGTTGTTTTGGGTTTTTTTTGTTTTTTTGTTGTTTTTTTTTTGTATGAGGGCGTAGCAGTGGGAAGGTGACAACAACAAGTTTGAGACTTTATTATTAAATTTACACTGAATTCCCACCAATTTTCAGTATTGTCCCCAACACTAAGGCTTTGAAAGTTTGTTATGTATTAAAGCTCAAGAAATTATGTTTGCTACATTCTTTTGTTTCAGTTAATTAAAGTCCTGGTGATGCAACATTGATGGAAAATTACCGCCTGTCAGGTTATTAATTCAAGTAACAGTGGGGTTTCCTGTTTTACCAACGAGCCTAACTGACTGGATTTAAGAAAGTAACACTTCTAGGCCAAACTTATTGAGGTGCAGGCCCACTTTTCGGGGCCTACAGGGGATCCTTCTTGGACGCCGATTCGGCAGCAGTAGTTAGGTGGGAGGTGTTGGACAGAGAACTTGGAAATCAGAGCCAAGCTTGATTCAAAGCACACACACATGCACACACTCAAACATTCAAACACACGCGTGCATGCATGTACGCACACATACATGTGCGCACAGCAGGCCAAGGCAGACAGACTGTGATCGTACCACCACATCGACCCACCGCCTTCTGTTAGCTCTTTTCATGCTTGCCTTCATTTCATGTCACGCTGAAGTGTATGATGAAAACAGAGAATAAGAAGGTGAAATCAGGTTGAAACCTTTGAATTTCATAATTAGGCCTCCAAATTGCAATCAGAAACATTGCATTGTTTCATCTCTGTTGCATCTGATTGTCTTTGTTTTTCATTTACTTTCATTAAATTCCTGCCAAACCGAGCATGAATACATTTTCCTTCACTTGGCTTGAAATCCTGACAAGTAAAATAGGTCATATGTAGAAACCAGATGCTGCGTTTACACTACTGCATTATCAAAAACGTGCAAACCAACCAGAGGACAGATGCCTTCGCCGGTGTGAAAGCGACAAGAGGGAACCTTCCTCGATCCTCCTCACCTGTTCTTTCTGCAAAAGTCCACAGTGTAATTTATTCAGTATTGAGACTAAGGTCAGGTAGAGGTAGCTGCTGATCCCTTGGGTTATTCCTTTATAATGACTTTTTTTGGGCAGAACAGTTCACACAGAGTTAACTGTGCTTCGTTGAGAGGAGTTTCTGCTGTGTGTGCTCAGCAGAGTAATGAGACATTTCCAGCCATCACGGATACCAAATTGACAGCGTCACTGACTGGTCGTCCACTGGGAGGTCTTGTTAAGATGTTGAGCTATAATTGTGCGATATGTTGGCAGGGTGGGGGGGGCCACATAAAGAGAAAGGCCAGAAGTGATGCAGTTTAGCATCTTGTGGCTGGGTTGCTGATACTTCTAGTATCTGCTGAGGATGGTTAACCATGTGACTATTTATATTTTGTCATGTTATGGACAGTTATTCCTTTTCATCCTTTGAAGAGGCGAACACAACTCTTGCCTTTGATACCTCTGAATAATAGGCTCCTTTTATTTTCTCTTTGTCCTCGCTCATATCAAATTCTGAAACGGCCGTGGGACAAATGATTGATTACTATAAAACCTGTCAGGCTCCCTGAATCCCCCAGTTGTGTGAAGACTCCCATAGCCAAGAATAGATCTAAAGACTGACAGCTGCCTCTCCCATAGGACACCAGCCTCTTGCTTGTGCTAATTTGTGCCAATGCCTACGCATGTGGAGGTGTGAGCATATAATACCAGAGAGGTTTGGGCACACTTGTCAGAATCAGTCAGTCTCTGTTGATTGAGTGCAGGTTTCTGGTGCAGCTGCTTTTCATGCAGGTCCATGTTTACTATGCAGCATGTGTGCATCTTTGTACGTATATCATGTTTAATATAGTGTGCGGTGTGGAAGCCTTTGTTCTGGCGCTCAGTTTTGCATACAGGAGTTAAACGTAAGATGCTGCCCCACTATCTAACAGAATACAGTAGTGCATCCTCCGTGGGGGATCCCGTAGTTAAAGAGATGACACACAACAAACTCAATGTCAACTCTGCAACTATAAGAACTAAACGTTTGAATAATTCATGTGAGCTTCCTGCATGCATCCTATGTGCCACGGAACAGGAGCGATAGTCCCACCATGGCATCTCTGCGAGATAAAAGAGGCACAGGGTATAGAGCACTGATGTTATTGTCTGGCTTTCACAGAAGTGGTGAATAACTGTCAAACTGTGGCAGCAGATGAAGGCCTTCTCCGAGATGGGGCGAATTTGATCCGGTGCGTACCTGAACGATTCTGCCAGATGAAGGCGAATTCAACAATCCAACTGTGAACATTAGCGTTCAGCAGGAAGCTTTTCAAGCAGTCAATTCAAATTTAGCTCATTTAAGGAAACTCGAGCTGTGCCCGTCGCTCGATACGTTGCAGGCGTATGCAGTGGTGAACCTTGCTAGCGAGGCTATTTCTGTTTTTGAATCAGTGCAGCCGCTAAGACTGAAACAGCTCAACAACAAAATCAGGTGGCCAGAGCTCAGTGGCTATTTGTTCCACATGACACCAGACTGACAAGCGGCGTTGCACCTAATCAAATCAAGAGGCTGACATGAACACGGAGAGAAAGATGCCACCTGGGCGCCACAGAAATATATCTGGGGTGTAGACTGGAAGTGATGAAGCTATGATCTCAGTCTCAAGCCTTTTCCGTACGGAGTATGAAGCCCAGATCCCAGTGTCTGCTCCTCTGACTCCCCTCTCACACCCTCCTCTCCTGTTAATTGGCTAGATGGGGGAGATTATAGAGCCCCTGGGAGATGGTTGCTAGGATATTGATGGCACTCACAGGGCAGACATGGCTCTGGACATTTCTTGCCTCTCTTTGGTGTAAAGGTCTCTCCATTCGATTTTGCAAAGGACATTGATGGTTGTTTTTTTGTTTTTTGTTTTTTCTGTCAGCTTAGAATCAGTTAAGTTGTCAACACATTATAAAATATGTTTATGTCAAAGAGCAATAGTAACAAAATGCACTTTTATCTGCATAATCGCTCATTCCAAAGTCTGAAAAAAAAAAATCTATGTCTACAATTAATACTAAACTGTACACAACCTTTAAAGAAGTTACCCTGCGACTTGCAGTGCGCCATGAATTTCCATATTCCTTTTAAAGAGGAGATGTTTTAAAAAGCTCCCCGAAGACATAATTTGAGGATTGCGGTAACGGATTGACCAGAGGGCAAATCTATAACAGCAAGCGGCTGTTTGTACACTTCAGCAGAAGCATAAATCTCTGTCCAACAACATGAACTGCCAATGTTACACAGCGGCAGGTTTAGTGCGCCTTCAGAGCTACTCAACCGCATGAGTGGTGGGGAGGTTGCCATCATTTCCATATGGCACTTACAGCCATGTGCTTGGACACATATGCTTACTGTACGCCAGGGTAGAAAGGATTGGCTGTGAATATGTTCGTCCGTTACTAATGTTGACTGGACGCATGAAAAAAAAGAAACGCTGCCAATGTGAAAAGGTCAACTGAACAACGAAGAGTAAGACGCACTTAAATAAGTGAGGAAATCAGCTGAGAAGGCTGATAGTTTATAGAGCTTCTGCTGCATTATTTTGATCTCATTAATTACTGTGTTTAATTTGTGCAGTTATTAATCTCTCTGACAACTTGACAGATAACTCTACTGTGGATACAAGCTTTTACAGCTGCAATATTTATGATTTTATTGCCTCATAACATAAACTGACATACTGTAATATATATATTGGGGTTTCTGCATGACATCTATTTCACCAGTTGCTGAGATTTCTGGCTTCAAAACTCACTTCCCAGGCTAAAATCTGCAGGAACCTCAAGTTTCAAGTTTTTAAACCCTTTTTCCTGCTCGCACTGTCAACAGTTCAGTGCTGGAAGAAGTTGCCATGAACGAGCTTCCGGCATTACAAGACATTTCATTCTCAGGCAAGCAGCTCAACATGAGAGAGAAGCAGACTATTTTTATTCCTGTATTTTTCATGGATATATTTTACGATTTCCTTTTTCACCTCAAAATTAGGCTTATAGTTTTTGTCAATCACTGTTTGTGACCGTTAAACAGTGAAAGATTGTGGTTGCAGTTAATAAAAGTCAAACGCAAATCTGTGACAAGACGTGGACTGTGGCTTCCAGCTTGAAAACCTTCACTTTCTGTTTTACTACTAACACTATTTCCGGTATACAAGAATACAAATGCAGATGAAATGCACACAAAGGCTTCATCTTCTTAGCAGACTTAACAGTACGACTGTCAGTCCCTGAAACTCCTATTCCACTTGACTTCAGGGTTGGGTCACCTGAACTCCAGACATAAGAATGATTGAAGAGAATACAGTAGGTGACATTGTCGGTAAAATAAATGGGAAGCTGCCCTATGAAAATGAGTGACCTGCCTTTAGCATCCTAACAGATGTTTTAGGTATTCTATCTGTATTATGTGCACTCTATATTTAAGTTTTGTCTCAGTGGTATCTTGTTTTCCCATTTGCTGTCTTTCAGTTGTTTTATGTAACTTTTTAGTTGTTGATGAGCCGAAGACAATTTTCCACTCTGGTGGACAATAATGTATTCTGCTGTGTTCTAAAGGGAGCACTATTTCCTGTCTTGGCACTGAATTTTGGTGTTGGACGCAGATCTTGGGGAGTGGAATCATCCAATACAGATGTAATTCCTTGGGATACTGGCCTGAAAATTTAAACATATCACCAAGACAGCTCAGAGTGGGGTACATTTGGAAAGCTGACTAAATCACCCTCAAAAAAGCAGCGTATGAAAGCAATTCAATAAAGTCATAATAGCAGACTTTATAAGACTGAGACAAGGGACAAGTTGTCTGGACAGTAAAGATAAAGATGGAGCAATTCAGGTAAGAAGACATAAGACGGAACTGGATGGTACATTTCAATTCAAGCAGATCTCTTTAAAAGCCCCACTGTATATAATAAGGGCTTGCTGTGGGACTTGCTATACCTGTACGGTACATGCATTTCATCATGTCACTCGCATCTGATCTTCCGTACTTACGGTCTTCTCAGTCAGTGAGATAACAAGAAGTGACATCACAAGGAATATCATTATGTATAAATGAGCCACCCACTGCTTGAGTTTCCTCCATAAATTAGCAGGACGAAAAAGAACAAAGCTTTCAAGGAATAGCAACACGATTTTAAAATCCTTCCTGCTCACTGCAGTGTGAGAGGAGTTAATGGACAGATCATAGTGAGCTGCAAGAAGGATGCTGCTGTTGCACTGGATCAGGTAAGCAGGAGGTCCAAGGTGATGGAGAACACACATGCACGCACACCGCACACGCTCAGTGCTATGATCGCACCAGGGGGGTGTGAGCTGTAAAAAACCGCCACCCTCCATCTGAAGGTGCTGAGATAAATGAGCACACAACTCTGTTTCTGCCCTTTGATTCCACTGCTGCGCTGCTCCAGGTAAACATGAGAGGAGAGAGAGAGGAGATGGGGCCGATGAGCATGTGATCTCACATACACAAACACACACACACACACACAAGGACATAAGGGAGATGGGAGCTTTGAGCATATGCACTTCCTCGTGCAATTTAAACATGCGTGCACCTACTTTCTCTTATGCACTTAACACACACACACACTCCGCCAATATCTACCCAAAGACAAGCTTGTGTGAGCCTCTGATATTTTGTTTCTTCACATGGATCCAGATCTAGAAAAAACAATCAGGACTGGAGTCTGTTCTGTATTTGCAGCCTGACACAACATCACCACCAATAAACACATAAATCTCTCTTCCTTCTCCCTGTTTGTCGTCAATCCTCAGTTGGCGACAGCAGAGCGATCAAACAGTTTTCTTCCAAGTCCGTGTAAGTGGAGACAACACAATCGGATTAAACACATACGAGATAATAGCTTCTCTGTAACTGTGATTGAACAAGCCGCCCGGGGAGTCAATCGATTCGCTCAACTCGAACCGGAAATGTCTGTGCTTCGACTCATCTAACGTAGGCACCTTTGCCTCTCCTCAATCCAGTCGTAACATCTGGATTATAACACAGTGGAGGTTTAATCAGGGGCAAGCATCGGGACAGGGGGAGAGAGTGTGCTGAATCCATTAAACATGGATTAGAGTGGTAATCGCCGGAGAGTGGGACAGGAGGGCAGAGGGAGTGTGGGAGTACAGCCAGGTGGGCGAGCTGGTTGCAGGAGTGCAGCACGGGTGTGGCGACAGAGTCAGTATTAGCGTGTAAAGGACTATATGCTAACTTGTGGCTCCATCTGTTCAAGAGCAAACAAGGGAGCAAAGGAGCAGGCAAATGTGAATGAATGCAGCGTCTGAGAGCTGATAGCAGCAGGAACGAGTGGGTGTTTGGGATTTGTTTGTTTGCGTCTGTGTGCCTGCACATGTAGCCCACGGAGGGCATTTGATGTGACAACACTGTGCAATCCGGGAATAAATGTGGGTTAATGATGCTGCAGACCAGATGTGTCTCTCTCACATGCTAGACGCTAAGCAGATGCTACTGAAAAGTGAATGGCTGCACCGCCACTGCATATTTTTACACTGACAGCTCAATGTCTTATTTCGATCTGTAATAACACAGGACTAGTCAGTGGCAAAACTGTGCATTAAATATTTATTTTAAATGCAACAAACGATGCATTAAAACAGCAGCGCAATGCAAGTTTTCACTGCAGATTTAAATGACACGCTACAGATTTGTAGTTTGCGTGTCTGTCTGCAGAATCCTCTAAATAGATTTGCATGTTTCCAAAAGGATCACAGGTACTACAGGATTCTCCAACAAGTTGGTGTTCAGGATGAAAATAGCTCTTTGTGACAGAGCGACAGAAAATGATTCAGTTACTATTTTGATCGTCAATTACTCAGTTTGATTCTTTATTAAGCAAAAATGCCAAATAGTCACAAGTTCTAGCTTCTCAATTGTGAGGATTTAAGGCTTTTCTTTGTCTGATGCAGGGCTGCAACAAAAGATTATTTCTAGGCAATTATAATGGACATTTTTACTATTGTAAATAGCTTTTTATTGTAAAAATATTTCCAGCCGTTCTATGAATAATACATCTTTAAGTTATTATTATAGGATATTAAAAGACTGCACAGCAGACAAAGACAAAACTGGAAAGTTTTTCATAGCAGCAGCAGAATCGTTTCATCCTCCATCAAAATAATTAAAAGAGGAATTACACTGTCATTGTTATAAAGCTACACACCAGGAATGTGACCTTCAACATATTGGATTGTCCAATGCTGCGCTGCCTTTCATCGAAAACAAAAGTTGAGTCAGGTTCAACTTCTTTTTCTGCCAAACAAGTTTTTTTTTGTTTTTTTGCCAGATCTCCAGGTGCCGAAACACAACCTTACACAACAACCAGCCTTCAGCCATAGCTATAAATGTAATATAGACCGAGGCCTGATTCACAGTTGGTAGCTATGTTTGCAGAATCAAGATGTACATTTCATTTGAAATATGGCTTTGGGTGAAGAAGCTTTTTCTGAAGAAAGCCAAGTCACATGAAATCCTCCATATCCGAGGAGGTGAACAAACTAAATTCCATATGAAAGAAGGGTTTCTGTTGGATTTGGCAAAGAGTGTCCTGGTTTGGCCGCCAGCGTGTTTCGCTTCGAGCGCAGTCCTGAGCAGAGTTGTATTTTGTAGACGAGACCCATGACAGACTGTTCTTCACTCCGCAGAGTCACGTTCAAAGGCGCAAAGCAACTCAATAGCCGCCCTGGACCATCATGTTACGCACCGTGCTTTTTGGAGAATCAAACCCTGTTTTGCAATACTCTCCATCGTACTCAGCAATGAGACTGAGCAAAGGCATTTGATGAAATGATAATTGGGTGAGAACACATAAAGCTATTTTCTTGTAAAGATGTAAGAAAATGGCGCTTTGAACTATTATAGCTGATATTCTTCAGCTGGTGTGACTGTATTTACCTTAGCTTTATATCTACTGTGGAGACAAAATTCCAGATTTTAGGTCCCAGACTGAATTGACAGAGAAATGATCAAACTTGACTGGTATGAAACAGTATTGCCTCAAAGGCCAACATGGTGTCTTTGAAGGATGTTTGATGGTGGCAGCTTAAAAGTCAGCCGATTCTTTTGACAAGCAGACTTTGACAGACATATCAGGGCATTGCGGCAATATCATGGATAAATTGAACCTGACAGATGGAAATAAATTTCAGATGAAATTGAAGAGTGCTCTTCCCTCTCATCATTAAAGCCGTGTAGGAAAACCCTGCTGCTGGCAATATATGATCAGCGTTAATAAAGAGAGGAGCACCAACTTGATCAATCATAGCATTTGGCAGCAGAGCACACCAAGGGAAGTCTTATTATTTCTCTCCCTTGAGTATGCTGCTCCATCCTGAGTGGCTGCATTCATTTTCACAGTGGGTCTCTGTTGTCTTTGCTGCTCTCTTCCTCTTTCACACCCATTCCATCATCTCTATTCTCTTAGGCTTTTCCTCTCTCTCTCTTTCTTTCTTTCTTTCTTTGCCCCTCATATTCCTACCAGTTTCCCTTTATAAACACAAGTACCCCAGTGGGGTCAACCCATACGTGAGAGACATTTAGAATCTACTACGAGCATTATAGAGTCAAGCACCACTAAAGGTTAATACTGTCAATTTCCATGCTACAGACTTTAAGCCTTTGATGATAGCCTATTCCCTTTTTTTATATTAAAGAGATGGTCGTTCTGCTGAGAGGGACGGATGGAACCAGGAGCGGCTCGTCTAGTCTGAATCCTTCCTCTTTGTCATTTGTCCTCGTCATCATGAATTTTCAGTTCAGTTTCTCTTTCTTTTGAAGAGCGATTAGCTGTGGCTTCCTGCAGTCATGAGGGGCAAACTGCTATGCTGGAAAACAATGTGTGAAGACCATTAAAATCACTAATTAGGGTGTTCAAATTATACAAAGAGTGGAGGGAGAGTGAGGTTACATCCACACAACTAACTTTTAGTTTTAAAACACATCACTTTAGATACGTTTACACCTGGCGCCCACAATACTTAACACCTAAAACGGAGACCTTTGGAAACGCTGCTGTGACTCCAGGGTTGCATTGTATCTGGATGGGACAAAATGGAGACTTTGATTGCTGTTCCTGGTTCATAGTATTTTCTGCAACTATGCAACTGTGATATGAACATGATATATTTCAGGAGTACTAATATGGACAGAGATCACTTCTGATACGGAGCTAAAACGGTCATCTGCACCGGGTTTAAAAGAAAAATGAAAACATAGTCCTGTGGACGAAGCCTGAATCAATATGGGACATGAGATAATGCTCTGTGCTCGGTACGTCCCTTGTACCTTTTTTAACCGCTCTTAAAAAGCTTCACAAACATTCTCTTTGGCTTATAACAGGGATTCACTTAAATCTTCAAAAGCCTTCGAAACCAAAGCGAGGCCATTGGCAGTGCAGACCAAAGAAAGCTTCGGAAAGAAAGAAAACAAGAATAAAAACATATCATGCAGTGATGTTTTTAACCCTGACGGAGAGTAAACTCCTCCACAAAAGACAACAGCTATGACACAGGAGTCAACGGTACGGAAATATATCTTTGTTACTTTTAAACAACTGACACCAGAGTTTTCAACATAATGTGACATATGGAGATTGACACCATTCATACTTATTCAGACAGATTTACTTCAGCCAGTGAACACTAACACGGTATTATGAACCGTTTCTGTAAAAATCCAGAGAAACATGTTTTTTTAATTCACCTAAATAATGCAGGATGTATTAAAGTGGTTGGTGCAACACGGCTACTGAGCTCTGACAGCTTCTTCCGCTGTGGACTCTTCAACTTTCTCTGTTCACTCGAAGGTCAAAGGCTTTCTCTTGGTCAACAGGGCAAAATTTGCATGTCAAACTGCAGCAAAGTTGAACTGAGAAGTACAAAAAGAGGCAGATTTACTTCATTAAGTCAAAACCCATATACTGTAAACTCAGGATTATGAATGCTGAGGCTCAAAACTTGGAAGTGTTAGTTGAAACTCCAGTGCCTCCTTGTCACTGTCAATCATGCGTTTGTTAGTAAATTGCACTGTGAACGTTGGCATCGACATCGCCCTATTACAGCATGCAGCACAGTCACCAATAAGTATATGTAGTCATATCCTTCCTGCGTTACAGTTCTCTGCTCCACATTCTTCCGTGCTGTACAATCCCATCAAGATGCTGTAACACTAAACTCTCATCCATCAGGAGGAGACACCATGGAAACAGTCCTCCTACAATCTTTAGTTACAAAGAAAAGGAGCAATACAACATGTTCATAGAGTGCAGGACAGAAATTCCTTCCGCGATGGTAGACGAGATCCACGAGAAAATTATTCTGACATTCAGCTGTGGCTCATATGGGTTGTGTTTCTACAGACTGTTTTCATGCTGAGCTTCACAAAGAGACATTAATACAATAGATCTTTGTACTAATTTTGTACTAAAAAGACTATCACTCCTGAGAATCCCCACTTCATTTGGCTGATTCAGACTTCTGAAACCTCAGATACGCTTCGGCACAGGACGGCGACTGTGGATTGCGCATCTGATCTTTTATAGTATAGTAGCTGCTCGAGGAAAGGGTGACTTCATGGTTAGTATGGACGGATGGAAAAACTCTTGTATAATTATACAAATACACACACACGCACGTTTTTAGGGGATTTACATATATTGCCATTCGATTCATGTGCTGCTGTGCACCGGTCCATCTGCAAAAAACATGTTTCAGCCACTTTTAAAAAATGCCCAATAAAAAATTCCAATATAAGTTCAAGTTAACATTTTATCACTTTACCTTGCCATTAAAACAAATTGTGCGTAGGAATACGGTAGTTCTATGGTTGAGAAAACATAGTTCCAAAGGAAGCAGTGAAAATATTCTAAATAAAGCCTGAACCTGAACTGATATTTCACTTTTTTTCTTTTTCTTTTAAGTGGCTTAAACGCGTTTAGTGCTCATCTGAATCTACTGCAGATAATACACTGACTATATATAAGTACCTCATACAACCCCGCGTCAAATAAACCCAAACTATCACTTTAACCACTGACCCAAAAATCTGCTTTTTTCCCCCAATCGGGGACACAGCTTTTTTGTCTCCAGTTGGACAAGCCGTCCCCAATTAACTGGTCGGTCACACACACACACACACACACACACACACACACACACACACACACACACACACACACACACACACACACACACACACACACACACACACACACACACACACACTTTGAGAAACAGAGAGGAAAAGTAATCTCCCTTCTTTCTCCCACGGCTTCGCTCAGTTTAATTCATCCGCGGATCACACCAACACTACCTCTCTCTCTCTCTCTCTCTCACTCTCTGTCTCTCTCACTCACTCTCTCTCTCTCTCCCTCACTGCTTCTTCCTGTTCATCCACTCCTCCTTCATTTCTTTCCTCATCTGCAGTCTCCAATCACGTAAACAGCTGCAGGGTCTTCAGACTGCAGTTTTACTCGCTGAGGACCCGGCAGTCAACAGGAAAGGCCACGAGCGCGGACGAGCCGGCTTTAATGATATTAATCCTCTGTAAATTAACGCTGGACCAAGGGAAGATTTCATCAGAAATGAGCTTCTCTTAAATAGTGTTCAAGAGGCGTGGAGAACTGACCCATTGCCGCCGGTGCTACTTATCCTGCTTCCTACTGTGATTCAGATGTCTTATTGCTGGGCTGCAGTATTTCTTTTTATTTTTTTAATGACAGCAGGTATACTGAAAAAAAAAAGCAGATGTGGCGGATCAATGGAAGGGCCGGCCCACATAAAAACCACGTGTCCATGTATGAGTGCACACATGCCAGTTCAGATTGTCCACTGTCTGACTGGAGGGTTCACCAGCAGGCTACAACAGCAAGTCTGACCTACATTTCACACACACCCACACACACACACCCACACACACACACACACAGTATTTTGGCTACGGTTTTATTTTTGTCAGAGCAGAAAAGCCTCTGAAACAACATCTGGATCAACACGGGATACTAAAATTCCCAGCTGTAACCCAGAGTGAGGAAATTTGTTCAGGGACGGCAGCTGGTCCGAGCAGAGACACCAACCCCACCTTTTTACTCTCGAATACACACCTCCACACGTGCACACACTCAATGGCATCGTGGAGACAGGTGCATGGACGCAACTGAAAGCAAGTGTGGCACAGAGGTGAGAGGTTTACTCAAGAACTTTGAGGTGCCAGTGTTTTATTTGTATGACTTTTTACTTTACGTCCTCTGTGTTTACTACTTTGCAGATTAAGTGAGTAAAGCTCAGAAGATATCACTTCAAAATGTCAGTTTTTTGGATATTATACAGAGTTGTAAAAAGGGAAAGAGGAACTATAATTTTCTCAACATAGTGTTGAGTATGAGATCCTTCAGCTTATCTGACAACATGAAAGTGCCCATACTTTCACCCAGCAGTCAGCATGGACCTCAAACCCTGACAACATGAAAAACTGCCAACCTTAAACCTTAAAAACACCTCAGTAGTGAAATAACACGTAGTCACAGATATGTGCTTTCATTTTTAAAACAGGTGGGCACAGTAGTTTTTTAGCAAACTGGAGATTATTTAGACATGGATTCATGCAAATTAGTGAGTTTTAACTAGTTTTAATCACAAGTTTTAATATTAGTGTGTGGGTTGGATGGTGTCCATGGTGATGACTGTCATTCAGTGTAATGGCGTGGCTCTCTAATGTGTTTTTGGATCACAGCAGAGCTTTATAGGTCATAGGGGAATAAGCCGTATAATGCTTGTATAAGTGCTGTATAAGCGAGATCTACAGTTTAAACTAATGATTATTTCCTTCATTGATTAATCGCCTAATTATTTTCTCAGTTAATCAATTCATTGTTCATTAGTCGAGGAAAATGTCTCACCAACACTTCAAAACACAAAGAAAGCAGGACACCTTCTGAAAAAAAATTAAAAATAGTTGATAGATACTTTTATTTCAATCAGCTAATCAACTTATTGACCATAGCATTGCAGCTCTAGTGAGATCAGTTCATTGTTGGTTTTGGTGTTTTCCTCAGATTCACTGACAGTAAGAACGACTGTGCTGCTGCAGATGAGTTCTTCTACCATCACTGGTCGTTACTGTATGAACCCAATTTCTGTTCTGTCGCAACAATTGCAGAAAAAATGTCTTGTCAAACAATTATATAATTATGAAAAATAATGAGAAATGAGATTACACTGAATTACTCCGTGTTCTCACACAGCTTGTAGAAGCTGATTTGATAAAAACTATACTTCTAAACAACCACATAATGGACTGTGTGGCGGTTTAACATATTTCCATTAAAGAGACGTCAAATGAGCGAGGCAGGTGCAGTCACAGGTAGCAGGGCAGAGGCTTTGACATTTACACAGTCATCATGTTATCTCTGTTACCATGGCTACAGCTGACAGCAGTTCAGATGGTGGGGTGTGGTGGTGTTGGGGGTGTTGGGGGTGGGGTGGCATGGATGTGTGGAGGTGGAGGTGGAGGGGGCAGCTCGAGCCTTGACTGACAGCTGTGACAGCTATATAATCCTGTCGGTCGTGCTTTCAGGAGAAACACACAACACACACACACACACACACACACACACACACACAATCATTCAGTGAGGCAGGTGCGCCCGGCTAAAGGAGGGCTGGGTCGACCTGTTCGCACTGCGGCCGCCGACAGCTGACGAGAGCTTTCGAATGACACACTGTACCAGAGAGCTGAGGGCCCGTGTACAGAGGGATGTGGGCTGTGTTATTTCTTTACTTTATTTCACTCTCTGCCTAGGAGCAAGACAGAAGCCCCATGAACGTGTGATGTATGGTCTAATAAATAGTGAGCGAGCCGCTGCTCACTGAATTCCAGCTGGCTAAGTGATGGAGAATATGGCCGATACACCAGGGATATAAAATATAAGCTCCAACAATCCCACAGGGAATGTTTACCCTTACAGCTCTTTATTGCTCAGTCATCACCAGCTTTATCTTCCTCTTTTCTGCAGGTTAAAGAACAAAATCCATCCAATAAAATAATGTGAATGCGTTTGTCTTAACACATTCCTGGAGAGCTGACTCAAATGAAATTCAGGTCTGCTAATAACTGAGCAATGTCATTCGTATTTCTCATACAGAGAGAAAAATCATCAAAGAAGTCATGATACCACTTTATAAACTGACAGCAGCCACTAAAACCACAAAAAAAAATGCATGATATCTCAGGTTTTCAGACAATAGTGCAGCTCATGCCTTTTGTCACCTATAAAAACTGCTGCTCTGTTAACATTTTCTCTCTCTACACCAACTCAGAAAGATCCTTGTTCTCTGGGGGTTTATGAAAAGTCGATCTGAGAAACAGGAAATTACTAACTGAAGCAGAAGAAAACGAGGCAACCCAGAAAAGTAAATTACAACGTTCAGTCACACACACACACACACACACACAAAAAAAAAAGAAATAAAATAAAACCTCCATAGACTGATGGCACCTGAAAGAGTGAGATCATCAAAGGTTGAGTTTCTTCATTTAAAAGAAAGGAAGTTTGGAGCGCACAGTGGCGTGCCCTCCAAGAACTTCTGGCACAGCTGTAATTCCACAAAACTTAGTTCTGGTCCTGAGCGTGCCAGAAAATGTGTGAGTGCCTCTAGCAAACTGGCAATTTTTCACTGCTTCAATGAGGAAGAAACCCTGTTCCTCCCTTCCTCTGTGTGACCACTGAGTTTTCAATAAGGGCCCTTTCAGAAAAATGAACTGGGGAGAATGTAAACACGGAGGTGATGGATGACATTTTCTGAAGCTTTGTCTTGCAATTAGTTGTGGTTCAAGTGCTCCGAAGCCCTTCAACATCTTTCGGACATTTTTTCTTTGATGACAAAGATTTCCTGCTGCGGAGTCTCTAGATTAGTTTTGTCCAGCTACACACAGGTAGGTGTCTCCCCAAATTATTTGTGTAGCTCTCATTCTTCACCAAGATCAAAGTCCCAAAAGACGTGTTTAATAAAAGATTCTAGTGGCAGCCATCATCACTAATGGTTTATAATTGAAAACTCTCAAAAAGATGCAAAATAAGCTTAAGTCATGAGAAGTAAGCAGGAGGATAAAAGGGGCTATTTGTACATTTTATCTGCTGCCGAATGTGGTTTCTTGCCTGGAGCAGGTGGTGGTGATTCTGGCTTGTCAAGAGCTCCAACCATCATTGTCTTTATAATACTAGAGGTTCTAATACACCCTGTGAGTAGCGCTATGTCTTCAGGGCAGATTTGAGGTCACAGTAAGTCGGAAAGTGACGAGATGAACCCGGGGCTAGCTGGTTAGCGCGTTAACTTCAGTACAAGAAAAGACGTGATAGATAAAAGAGTTAACATTGGTGTTTCTTTCCACATCAGGAGACAGCTCTTCGCCAGTAAAGGATGAAGTTTCTGTTAATGCTAACACTGGCTATGTAGCATAGCAAAACTTACAAATAATTCCTTTAAGGTTTAAATAATAGTCATACTTCTACTGAGCAAAGGTCAAAATGAATGTACATGACACTTGCGTGCCAGCACTGCAGGATGCTGCTGAGAGATATACAGTATATCCCTGCAGGAAAGGCAGAGGTCAACATAAGCATGTGCCACTTTGACACAAGTCTCTAGTGACACGAAATGACGTCTTCATTGCAGTGACTGGTTTGCCTCCAGCCATGAGTCATGTGTGAAGTATGGAAAAATCAGTCGCAGAATAATGCTTATTACTGTACATTTATGAGATGGAAAAATGTTATATTTTGTCAGCATTGCTAGAAAAATAGAGCAACTGATAAAAGCTAAGAGGAAGGCGAGGAGACAACACAGCTCAAACATTAAAGATAAAAGGAAACGTTAAAAAAGAAATTTCAAAAAAGGCAGCGCACATATGATGAGAGAAACTGAACACTTCAAGACAGAATAAATAGTGCCACAGGGTTTAAGTATCTAGCACATTCCTGTGTGTCTATGGAGGATGAGGAAGGGCACAGTGAGAACAGCCAGTGCAGGACAGAGGTCACACGTGCCATGATGAATTACAGTACCCGCGGTTGTCTTGGCTGCTTGTTCATTAATGAGTCCTCTTAGGGGAGTACGCTGCGACAACACAAAAGGACACATCAACGCTGCATCAGTCCTAATCTGCTCTTTACTGTGTGTCTCTTGTGTGCTGTTTGTATTGGATCTAACTGTGTGCTCTCATAATCGAGTACAGCTCGTCTAATCTTAAAATGACAAAAGCTCATTAGCATATTTTATGGATGCACTCTAATTTGTTCACAACACTTAGGACTGGAAAACCACTGGCAAATATTAGAGGCGCTATCAAAGACTGCATTATTATCATTACATTCATGCCCATGAGTGCATCACCCACAACGTGAAATACTTAATTGCTGCTAATCAATCAATCACCGTGTAGGTCATATTGGTGAGATGGCATTTTGACAGCTTACAACGACGCACACTGTCCAAACAGGGAAAAGATACAGTATGATGCAACATTAGACTGCACGTCTCTCTATAAATAAACTGTGCGTTTGAATTCACATGAGTTGGCTATATATAGTTGTAGAATATGGCTGTCAAACCTGAAGCATCAATTCTAATAATTTTTTCATGAATTAATGCAAAATAATTCAGCGCTGCTTACACACCGCCCACCAACCACCCACCCACCAACATGACGGTGATAAATACTGTGGAAACTACAGGTTGACTCGTGATCCTACAAAAAAAACTGCCTGACTATAATTTAACTGTGTGATTAAAAGAAATCACAAGAGACAAACAAAATAAACAAAGAGAAAACCCTCCCCTCCTTGTTTTAAGAAGCGGCTCAATCACATCTGGCTGCATACTGTACAGTTGCTAAGATTTGGAGTCCCTCTATTGATTATATCAGAAAGCAAATTGATGTATGTTGATTTATGTGCCACTGCTACGTGTGGCTTAATGCACATGTCATTTGCGCAACCTTGTAAATCGTACTCATGGTTTATATCCCTATCACTCTATCCCTTAACAGACAATTCCAGCCTGTATGGACATTTACATCATGGCAGCTACAAACAATGCAGATGCAATTGTTAAGTACTGGCAAACATATTTCTCAAAGAAAGAACTACAATACCACTCAGTAGAGCTCATACCTCCGCCAAGGCCAAAGATTTTCTTCTAACAGATCCAGATTACTAACAGGATCTGAACCAAACAATGCAAACACATATATATCAACACCACAAACATGTCTGATGTGTTACATAAAAATCCATAGATTGTTTCCTGAGAAATTGATGAAAATGTTGAAAAATCTAGCAATGTTAAGGAAATAAGTCCTGGATCCACCCTTTTAATCAGATCTGCACCAAAATGTAATGGGTTCTTCCCTGACTCACGCCCCATCCCTCTACCAAGTTTGGTTTAGCAAATTGGTTAAGTACTTCTTGCGTAATGCTGCTGACAATCAAACAAACAAACAGACTCGGGTGAAAACACCTTGGCGGAGGTAATAAAGAGACACCAAGAAGTTTTCGGGATCTGCAAGACTATTTGCTGTGAGACAACCTGACTTACTGTCTGATTCTGTATATCAAGTGAAATAACCTGAAAGAAAGTGAAAATAGACTTGTCTTTACGTTTGTTCTGAAGACATCGTTCTTATGTTGCTGCTTATTTCTTCAGCAGCTGCTTGTTAACTGACAGGACATTATGTAGCTGCCATGTTGGGGCTCTCCCTCTATAACAGTGAGTTTAGGTGTTATCCTTGGCTTTATTTAGGTTGGTCTGACTGTGCTCATCTGCCCATCAGTTCAGGTCTATCTTTTCAGGCAGGTTTCCAGACAGTCTGTCAAGGTCAAATCCGGTCAAATGTTTAGGACCTGTAGAGACAGGATGTAAGCACAAGGTTGTCAAAGGTCTGTCAAAGACAGAGGAGTAAATATACTTGGTTTTTGTGTGAAATATTACAACTAAATGTTCTTCTCGGACTCCAGAAGACCTGAGAGGCCGAGCGGGTTCACATAGTGATAGAGATTTAGAGACAAGCAGCAGTATTTTAAACTCTATTCTTTAATATACTGGAAGGAGATAAAGAGACTGGACATGAATCTTCTGATTTCTTAGAAGATAGTAATAAGCACAGTATGAAATTCACATCTGAGTTCATGGTTACACAAAGGTTTCTCATCTACTGCAGTAGCTTTACAGACAGATGTAAATCTGGGTGTCGTCTGCATAGTTATGATTGATGATTTGACTGTTTTGCATAATCTGCCCTAATGGAAACATATAAAGCTTAAATAAAACACAACACTCAATGACTGAGCCTTGGGGATCACCATATGTCATGTGTATTTTCTAGCACACAGACAAGTGGTTGACAAATGAGACAAAAGTGTTCCTCTGTCGTGCAAATACCGGTTATCTAGTCTGTCCAGTTGTATTGTCGTGTAAATCATGTCTTAGATCGAATGGGTCTAGGATTAGAACCTTAATGAGAGCAGTGTCAGTGCCAGAGAAAAAAAAATCCAGACTGAACATTTTCAAACTGACACTTTGAGGTTAAGAAATTGCTTGCTTCCTTATTAGGTGCAATTTAGATCATTCTTTCCTTACACAGATTTTTCTGTCATCCTAAATGTTTGAAAGCATCACATCATCTTGCTCTCTTGAGTCTCACTTACGTGTTTCAAATTAAAATGCTTTCAGCAAATTATATAAAAAAATTTTTTTACTTATTTATAATTAAATTGCACTAAAATCATATGATCAGTCTTTTTTAATTACCACTGATAACACACACATTAAATGTTGAGTGTACAGTAATTTTTTGAGGTTTCTCAGAAATTGTGCAGGGTAATGACAGCAAAGTGCACATCCTTCCTTCATGTTTAATGTTGTACCACAGAAACACAAAAGAGCAAAGGCAAAACAAAAATTGATTAGATGAGTTTGTACTTCATTTTTTATTCTTATCTCACTTCCTCATTGTCAAAAAGTGTTTTGATTGAATATTATAATTTCAGACAGTCCATGCTGTTACAGGGGCTTAAGTCAGAAATGATCAAATATCTACTCCTACTTAATAATAAACCACAGCCAACCTAGTGACAGTGACTGACTTCCTCACAGAGATGACAATGACTTAAGAATGGATGAGAAACAGCCTCTCTCACAATCTGTCACATACTCGCACTGAGCTGAATATAGCTGGAAGTGTGACCACTGAAGAATTCTCGTCCCTGGCTGTAACTGCTAAAACACTTAAAAAGCTGCTTGGTTATCGACATTGTGTTAAAGGGAAATGCCAACTTTCTCTCTATGGATTACAAGTGTGGTCTTACTGGGATTCACTATGTGTGTGTGTGTGTGTGCGTGTGTCGATTGTGGTAAGTGTTTGCCAGAGACCTAGCAAACGAATGCAGGCCCACGCCAAACACCCACATCACAATGGGTAGTGAGAGGAAAAAGCTAATGGACGAACAGACGAATAGATGTTTGAATCAATGGATGGATGAAGAGCTGGATGACGTTCAAGATTGTAGTTTTAGTTATGCAACCATTTAAAAGCAGCAGAAATAACCTTACTGGTTAAACAACAAAGGACACAAAGTTAACTTTCTGCCAAACGTAAATACTGTATAATAGACTGGAGATCTGCTCAACCCACCACTACTGTAGTCTTACATATGATGCTATTTATGTTCATAATACACCTTCCATGCAATATTTGACCCTGTGGCCCGAATATTGTACTGAGAAAGAAGAATGTCAACTGTCTTTGCTGGAAAGGCGTCGGAGCTTTGACTGTCACTAAACGCACATTTGTTTTAGGAGCCCTGTGTGTGTGTGTGTGTGTGTGTGTGTGTGTGTGTGTGTGTGTCTTTGAGAAGTGCTGGTACATATCCACGCTGTTTGTTAAAGTGGCTGTAAATTTATATTTTTAAATAACAATGCATCAGATGAGAATGTGAAAACAATGTGACAACGTGAGGAGTTTCTCACAGTAATGAACCTCAGAGAATTTTCATCTGAATCTGCAGCTACTGTCGGCTTTACAGAGCTTTACAGTGGATGGGCTCACTCTTTATCTGCTGGGCCCAGAACTTTACTTTTTTGTTGGCTTTTCTCTCACTACTCTCATAGTGTCATTTTCGACTGCAGCAGAAAGTTGTTTTCTGTGAAATATCTCCAAAAACCCATTGTACACTACCTGGTCAGAGAACAAAAACAGAACTAAAAGAACCAAGCTGCCACAAACATGACTCTGAATGAATGATAATGATGCTCCATAACTACTGGATGTTTAATAAGCAACTCTTCAATAAGGTGATGCAATGTCAATGTGTACACAACTTTTTTCTGCTGTCACCCAGTGGCCAAAAACAAAGATCTGTTATTGCAGGTTACTGTGCCACCAGTGCTTGTTAATGTTGCCAGCACCAACGTATGAGAGGCATGAACTACGGCTACAGTCATCCAGTATTCTGCTTTTTATACTTGTTGTGGCAACAGTTGTGGGGAGTCATTTAACGAAGTACACCCCAGAGTCTTGCCTATTAGGGAGGGACCAGAGGATTCGGACTGAACTGTCAAATCCAAGAGATGTACAGGCTTATTTTGAGCAGAAAATGTGGTTTTTCAATAAGTGTATCATCGGGAAATGACGTAAATCAACATAATATGCCAGCAAGAATCAAGAAAAAATGTATAAATAAGTGAATAAATCTATAAATGTTCATAATTAATTTGCAACTCAAGGTGTTTTTGCTGTCTGTGGTCGTACATAGTTGTGTGACATCTAGTTAGCTAAAGTAGCTAGCAACCTGACAGTGGTGTTTGCTGTATGACCGACAAATTAAAGTTTGTGGAGCTGAAACAATTAGTTGATTAGATTGTTTGTTACTTCATAACACATTGAAGATCTTTGGACTTTAGACTGTGACAAAAGAAATTTTATCTTGACTTCAGATTGTGGAGACTTTCTGAAAATCATTGTCAGTTGCAGCCCTAAATGTTAGCAAACCATAGCCACGTGCATTGTTCCTAAAAGCTAACTTCCAAGTAATTGGAGTTAGAAAATGTTTATCAAGTGGGATAGGTCTCATTAAGTAAGACAACTAAATAACAGAGTAAAAAAAGTTCTCCGATTATGTCTGTTTTTGTAAGTAAATAAATGTACGGGTGGGCAGCGACCACCAAAACACTGACGAATGCTCTACACACGCCATGTTTGTCTGCTGTAGGCATGAGGAGTTAGTGAGCCTTATCAACCCACTGGGATATTCATATACGGACAGCCCTGCCCTGCCCGGGGCCATCTGCTGCCCTCCCTCTAATCCAGGGGCTTGTCACTGGTGATTAGCCAGCCACTCTATCACTCTGTCTCCCCCCACCATTATATATTTCTAGCTTATTATGTTGATACTAGTGTTAAAGCATGCCATGGTGTGCTCTCACACCCTAAACTCCTTTGTATGGATTTTTGATGCCTACAAATCCTCAATGTTTCCCCTCTCCGTCTCCTTCTAACTCCCTCATTATTATTTCAGGCCTATTATGCTGATGTTAGGGCTTAAATGAAGTGTGCTCTCTCTCAAACTATTTTCTTTTCTATGCATTTTTAAGTCTGCAAATTAACCACTTTTTCCAATTTTCTGTTGGCATGTGCACCTTTAATAGGGCTAAGTGTTTCTTGGCACAGAAGCAACTTGTGCAGATAAATGCAGATAATGCAGATAGATTTCAGCAGCCGTCTCAAGAATAAAGTGCACACTGTACTCTTTAACGGAATTCAAAACAGGTCCATATTATCAATCAAATGTTTAAGTGATAGGTTTACTACCAACTTGACTTTTAATATCTATTTAAAATCTTTATCTCTCTTGAACTATGCCTGTGTGATGAATAAGTGCTGCCTGTTATTGTGAAGGCTAGCTATTTGGAGAGCGGTGGGTAACTTCTGTAGTAATAAGTAGGATTAATGAGTTACAAACACAACTCTAGGCAACGATATATCATCTTACCTTGTACTTTCTGTTAACATGCACAAATTAGTATGTTGTTTTCTGTCTATGCTTATAGTCTCACTAGCAGCATGGCACTATGTGGGTCAGTCTCCCATTTTGATCCAGACTCATTTATCTCAACAACTATTGGATAGATTGCCATGAAATTTTCTCCAGACATTCATGGTGCCGTCTAGCTCCACAATGAGGATGACATTTGTCGTTTTGAGTGGAAATATCTCAACAACGGCTCAATTATGCCTTCCTACGGATGCACTGTAATAACTTTGGTGATTCTTCAAGTTTTCAATAAGTTTTGCTAATGCTTTGGTTAATGACCAACTACCTGCAAAATGAGTTTAATGCTAATTACCAAATATTAGCATGCTAATTGAGGGATAATACCATAAGCATTATACCTACTACACATCATGTTAGTCCTAAGCCTTATCCCCTTTCTGAAGAATCTGGATATGCTAACTAGAGTTCTCTAACAGAAACCAGGATATTGTGGCATGTAAACACTGTATGCAGATGAGAAATCAAGACATAATTGCACACACATGATCAAAAACCTGGATACTGTTGGAAACTTGTAAACAGAGATATAAATGACCAAGTTTCTCATGTTTTATGTAAACACTGTGTCCCAAATATGATAGAAAACCAGCATACTGGTGCTCACTGTCATTGTGATCATGTTAGCATGCTGACATTAGCGTTCAGTTCAAAGCACAACTGTGCCTAATTACATCCTCACAGAGCTGCTAGCAAGACCCTCAGTCTCGTTAGTCACTGTTCTTTACTCACTTTACTGCATTTTGTCATTGTACGGTGAAACTAAACAAAAGCTGAAGCACAACATGTGCAAGTCAGTAAACAAAGGGGGCAAACATTATCCCACAGACCCACACCATCAAATCAGGGATTGGCAAACACTGTCACAAACAATTACCTAAAGCCACTGTCGTGTCACTGTTGCTTAGGGCACTCTGAGGAATTACTGAACCATTTTTACTCAACAAGCCAAGAACACATGGTCCAAAAACAAGCAGAAAATCATTCAGAAATGGGGTCAAAACTGAGCCGGTACAATGTGACTTTCAGTAACAAAAAGCTTTGTGGTTATATAAGATTCAAACCAGCAGCAGCTCAGCATCTAACGTAACGTTCTCATGATATTCAGATAGATTATGTAGGTTTGATATATGATTCCTTAACCACACTGTAGATTATAGCAGTCTGTGTTTACAGTTCATCACATGATCTAATGATGAATTAATCTTCTTGCCACACAACAGTGAGTACTTTCCAGAGCAGCCAGTTCTCCATCAGCTTACCCACTATAGACACCAAAGCCACAATACTCAAACTAATGTGATCTTATGTTCAAAAAAGTCTATATATAAATATGCCCCATGCCACAGCTGAGCGAAAACAATTGATGGCCAGTGGAAGAAATGAAGGATTAATGACAGGGCTGCTGGATGGACGGGAGGATATCTACTCCTGGGTGTCCGCCATCTCTTCAGCTTTATTAAAATTGCATGTGAGGATGCAGCAGCGGCGCTTTTCAGGTAAATGTCACGGCTTTCTTCAATGATGCCGCTATTCCTCTCAGCCCACTGAAGCCGCCTTGCTGCCCCTCGTGGGAGTCGAGGGCCTGTTTTGAATGCCACTCCCTGACCACGAAAAATGCTCGGTTTTCCCCCAGTATGTGCGAGGGATTTTCTTTGTGTTTCAACTTGTGGCTTTAAAGTCCTTGTGTGTGAGGGGACACCGTAATGACATGACCAGAAAAACACAAACCCTCTCTTTATTTTAGAGAAGACTGGAGAAAAACAATACATAAAACAGGGAAAATTAAGGAGCAATTGTTTTCCAGATTCTAGTTGTGAGGAATGACAAAGGGGAACTTCAATGAAAATGGCAGCTACCCTCAAACAGCCCTTGAACAAGGCACCGACCCTTTATGTTTTAGCCAACTGTAGTAGATTAACACACAAAGTGAGCTTCAAACAGTGTCCAGGTGTGAGTATGACTAAATATGAATTGTGCAGCTGCTTAAACTGAACTACATTAAACAGTAGGTCAGATTTTTCTATCATATACTAATCTTTTTGCAGCACGTGTCACTTTGATATATCAGGTCAAGGCTGATAATCAGAGCAAAAACATCCCTAGATAACATAAATCTATCACTGATCTGCTTACTCACGCCCTGACCGTCCACAAAGTCCACTGCTAGGGTAGCAGAATGACACAGTGCCCCATCAAAAATATGTTATGAGCCATTTGAATATGGCAAAATAAGGCAGTGGAAATCCTCTTATGTCACTCTAAATAAAGTTTTTTGGATGAAGTGTAATCTCTAATCCTGCCATCCCTCCTATATCAGTAATAGCCAGGTCTTAGTGTAAGCTCTGCCATTTAGATTAAACAAACTCTGGCATCTCTTTGGCATCTTTCTCCGCTGGATGGATTGGCTATTTCAGAATTGCAGCCGTTTGGAGAGCAGAGTGGTCGGGTAATATCTCATAAGCCACAAAACAGATCAATCTGGGTCAAATGTGACGTATTGTGCTACAAATGCTTTTAAAATCAAATGCAGTGTCACGGTACAATGTTGGTATCATTTCTGCTGTGGTGATACTGAACCGCAGACCTCTGGAGCTTGAGCCGCACTCTTTTTTTTCTTTTTTTTTTTCCCCCACCGAGACAAAGAGTAACTTTGAAAAATAGCTTCCTTCCTGTTTTCGACAGAAAGATGCTGAGGCCACTTGGCTACTGCTGTTTGTTGCGTTTCCTTAGCACGACTCCACCGGCTGCTGAGTGTTCACTTTCTGATGCTTGTAGGGCCAGACACACACAACACAATTAGCCTCCATTTCCACTCCAACTGAACTACGCATGAAAACAAAAACACAGGCACAGTGAATTAAAATAAAACCCACTGGCATACTCTGTAATGAAAAATGAAAATCCCAAGGAAATTGTCTTAATTTATATGCATGGCCTAAATTTGTTGCCTGTTGCTAAGGAATTTAAACAGTGGCTAGCCAATTACCTACCAGACTCTTGCTTGCCCTCTGGTGCTATGCTAATTAGGGTCACAAAGGGTCACGTTGTAATGCACTTGCTGAAATGAGGTGGGAATCTCCAAGGGATATTCTCATTTGGGATGATGCCAGTCACATTCCCGCTGCTATCAAAAGCTACAGCCCCTCAGTCAGATGTGTGTTTGTTTCTGGCTCAGTACAAGACAACCGGTGGACATAACGCAGGCAAGCAGGTATTAGCACAGTTATTTAGGGCGCAGGATTTTCAGGGCGCACAGAGACGGAAGATTCTAATTTAAACCTGGGACAATAAGTGAGGCAGGTGCTCAGGTCAGCTGAGGACGTGAATCAATCGAGTATGCAGACAAAGAAACCCGTTTGTATAATGAGAAGCTATAAATGGGAACATTAAGTCAAAGTCACTCCACATAAATTTAGATGATCAGGCAAAAACACAGAAAATGAAGCCAGAGAAGCAACTTCATGCTTAATTAGTCGGAGACACCCCTAAGAGATCAATACTGTACAATCTGTACTATCTCAAGGCTTTATGTTTGATCTCAGCTTGTCTTGTGTTCGGTTACAACAGCCCGCTTGGCTGGAGGTGTTTTGCCATATTAATGACCTTGGGCTTGCTGTACTGAACTTGTGAACCCGTCACACCCACTCTCCCTCAATTTCCTGGATGGCCTCTTCAGTGGGTCCGCCGTAATAGCAGGTGATTGTGAGAGAGCCACTAACAACCCACAGCGAGGGCGACATCCTTCACCGCTGGTGCCTCCGTGAAGGGAGGAGTGTATCCGGCTAACAATGGCCTGTCAGCGCTAGCCGCCCTGTCCCCGTGCATTCAAAGGTGACATCAGCGGGAACGCAGTGACACACAGCAGCGTTTTTCAGAGAGCGCTGAAAGCTGTGTAGAACTAAAACTCCATTGTTTCTGCGAAGTGACAGGTCATTAGAGATGCAGGGCTGATAAATGTGAAGACCTACACGCGCAAAAACACACTCGCATGCATACACATACTGTGGATACACACGCTGCAATTAAATGATGAATAAGAATATTTTTCACCAGATTTAGTGAGTTTTAAATCTAGAAATCTTAATTATTCATTAAGTCAATTAATAATGCATAGAAATGTTCAAGTTTATGATTCATGATTCATTTAGTTAACCATCCAGGAAGCAATGAAACAAAAGTTTAAATGCTAATGCTCTGTGAAAAGTGCAACAGGTGGCTAATCAGGAGCCTGTTTGATACAAAGCCACTGGTTTGCCTTTAGCGGTCTAAGCTTTGTCAGCACAAAAGGTTGCCAATGTGGTGGTTGATCAAATGCAAATGTGCTTTTTTCTGGGTGTTAATGTCCGGCACTGCAGGCACTTGCAGACACACACACATATGGAGGTAAGTAGGGAAGTCGGAGCAATTGGCTAAATAGCCCGTGCATGACTCAGGTGACTTAATAGGACTATGGCAGAGAGGCACATGCTCAGATGTGTGACTTGACCCTATGAGGTCGAGACAGTAGGTGAAATCAGATTGGCTAGATCAGAGGCTCCAGGCGACTCCTGCATAATCTGAATGACAGATAATCTGGATACCAGGAAAGATTAGGGGCCCAAACTCAGGGAGGGTGGGAGTTGCTAAACAGTCATCAAATAAAGGATCTCAAAACAGACTCATACATGACTTGGCACCTGTTGATGCACACAACAACATTCTTAAAAAAGGGTATCATAATGTTGATTTTCACGATGCTAAAGTCTTGTATATGTCAAGATCCAGTGAAAAATCAACCTGCGTGATCATCGAAGTGCAACGCTGTCTCTAAAGAACACTTACAGTGAGTGAACAGAAAATGCCAAGATATGGAGATGTTACAGTGTGTGTTTTCTTGAATACACCATCACCTCCTCTACCACATGTAATTGCTTTGTCCTCAGGCAGACATGTGAGGTCCTGACAGCTGAAACCTGGCAACCTTGTCGCTCCAACAACAGACTCTAATGAAGCCTGCTTACAGAACCAGAATGTGAAAGATACACCTGCTGTGTGTGTGTGTGTGTGTGTGTGTGTGTGTGTGTGTGTGTGTGTGTGTGTGTGTGGCAGTTCTCTATTACACATAAATTTGCAGGGTACAGCAGTATTTGTTAGATCCCCTGTCATCCTGGTGTTACCTCTTGACTATTGGTAACAGAAAAGCTTTCTCTGGAATTTTACTGCTGCAGTTATTGGAAAAAACTGTGGATCTTAAAACAGCAATGCAAAATCAAGTATGAGCACCAGACAGGGAAACAGAGCGATAGAGATGCAGAGGAAGAAGTGCAGAGGGAGCGCATAGTTGAGAGGAAACGACAAGAAGAAAAATGGTGTGAAAATAGCGTCTGAGAGGGAGACACATTCCAGGCAATCTCTCAAAGGACCCGGAAAAACTGTGGCATGCCATTATCACCATCATCATCACCACCATCGTCCTCATGGTGGCTATAATCATTCTCGTTTTTTCTTCAGTTATCCTCACTGCCACCTTCAGACATATCACTTGCAGTGTCAGGCAGAGCCTGTTGTCTCTATCTGCCTCATTTGAATAGTATTTTCAGAGCAAAAAAAAAAAAAAAACACAGCACTGAACTGTCTCACCTTCCAAAACAGATACATCATATTTTCACAGAAGGCAGTAAAAGCAATGCAGGCCCAATTCCCCACAGTTTCGAAGACAGGGGCTGTATTTCAGCTAGACTCATCAATATGCAAAACATCAGAGCATTGCTTGCCACAAGAATATTCCCTCCACTGCATACTCTGCAAATGTGCACAAACATCATCACATTTTGTGTTTTTTTTTTTTAAACGCGCTTCGATTGGCAAGAAAAAGTATGCAAATCTTGTGCAAACATAATCACATTTTGATGAAAAGCACTGGGATTCAAAGCCCTAAATTGCCCTATGTGATTTTAATACTCTGCAGGCAATTGTCAAACCAAAGAGGCACAGAAAAAAAAGAAGACTCTAGGGCTGAAATCAATGCGCTACCTTTTATTTGGGAAGAAGTGAACAAACTCCCAACACTGGATTACATTTCAAAGCAAGAGCCTAGAGCTTTTCAGTTGTGGAGCATGTATAGTGTGGGAGCAAGGTGTTGTAGCGTGGGAGAGAGGCATAATCACTATGACCTACAGTAGGGTAGATGTAGGTTAAGTTAGTCCCTCTCTCTGCCTGCAGTGCTCGCTCTGCCTTTCTCTTTCTCAAGTCTGTTCCCTGGGCTGTCTTTCCTGGGTTGTTAAATCCCTGCTCCTTTAATCTCCTTACTCAGCTACATCCTCTTTAAAGATGCAGAACCACAGGAGAGACGTGGGATACGTCAACTGGGGACTGGTGCGGGGCGAGGCGGGGCAGGACAAGTGGAGCGGGGGTGTTTGAGTTGGGGGTTAGTGAGAGAAGTTGCACTGGTTTTAAAAAATATATAGTTTTTGGTGAAATGTGATAATCAGGGCTCACTATACTCTACAATCTTTAAGTAGTGCTCAGCATCCATTATTGGCAGTGTGCTTCCCATGCACATCAACAGTGATAACGATATTCAATGGAACCCCACTGTGACACTCTATTGACTCCATATGAGTCTTTTTCAGTTTAACACAGCTGCAGTCAGTGCAGAAAACAAGCATGTGCAAAGATCCGAAACACAGTAACCATCCATCTATCTGCATATCTACAACACGTATGAGTCTCACATACAACCCCCACTCTTCAGCACTGATTTTGCATCAATATCATCAAAAACCATTCCACTCTGCTTCCCTCACCAAGCACTGTTGTGCAGCAATGCCTATCAATCATCTACATGCTGTAACACACAGCAGCAACATTTCAATAAGGGTGCATCACCTGAGACTCAGGGAGATGAAAGTAATCCATTAAAAAATGGATCATGGATGTCCTGTGTGCCACATGCTGTATGAGGAGACGGCTCTACTGTAGATTTCTGGGTCATCTTCCAGTGTATGTATCTTAGAAGTTAAGCTACGTGGAGTTCCAATACGTCAGATAACAAATTTATGAGACAAGTGTGTCATCTGGAAGCATTGTAGACCTGTGCAAGTCAGTTAAGCATGAGAATATGCCGGTGTCTGAACTAGATCCTCAAAGCTTTTAATTTAGGATGCGTTGATTTGAAATATTCCCTAAAATATACAAAGTTATCACACCGTTCAGTCTGCATTTGCCACAAATGATGAACTGAAACCACACGTGTGATTACATCTGACTGATCGTGAGAGTTCACACAGCACAGCAGCACCGACAGCGTGCACTAATTCACCACCAAACATCATGATAGTCCGTATGTAAAACAAGGGATCAAATATAATCTCTAATTAGTGGTTTAGTTGTACCTGTTTCCCAGAAGTAGACAGACTTCCAATCGTCTGTCTGCGCGTGAGCCTTCCAGAAACCACAGAACAGCAGCAATGTCACCAAAAGGTACCAGCTCCCCTCTGTCCTTTTTCGGAGGGTCCCTGCTGCACCCCTCCACCCCAGCCCCATGGTCCGCCACAGGATAAAAGTAAATCCACTCAGCTCAGAAGGTCAGCGGAGGCAGTGAAGCAAAAAAAAATTACAACAACAACAAAAAAAAAAAAAACACACTAGTCCAAAAGGCAACGAGAAGTGAAGTGTGCTGTGAGTGGAGGTGTGAGTAAGTGTGTGGGATTGTAAGAGAGGGAGAAAAATTGAGGAGTGTGTGCAGTGTGTGTTATCAGTCCTGCAGGAGTTGAGGTCCAGTACTTGGTCTTGTGAAGGACAGAGAGAGAGAGAAAGACAGAGAGAGAGAGAGTAGTTTTCTCCTTTTTTTTTTCCCTTTTGCTCCCAACTTGGCAGGATGGTCCCAGAGGGAGGCCGTCAGTGTCGGGGGCTGAGCTGCAGATGGATGGTACAGTCTTCCTCCTCCATCGTTTCCGCTTCCACTGTTGCCGTTGCTGCCTCTGTCCTCTGGCTGTGGAGCAGTGACAGTGGGCGAGTGTCTGCAGTGTTGTTCGCCTCCCTCCCTCTCGCTTGCTCTCTCTCTCTCTCTCTCTCTCACTCTCTCCCTCTCTCTCTCTCTCTCTCTTCTCTCCGTCTCAGTCTCCGATTCGCTCACTCATTTGCTCTTCTCCGTGTTCCACCCCGCTCTTGCTCTCTCTTTTTCTACTCCTGGCTTTTTTTTCTATTTTTCTCTCCTGCCCTCACCTTCTCTTTGTCGCTCTCATTTTATCTTTATTATTACACTCTGCATCTCTCACATGCTCACTTCTTACTTTCTCTCCCTCTATCCAGCCTTTTCTCTCCCCCTTTTCCCCCCCCTTTCTCTCGCCTAGGGCATGAGGACGGATACTCCCCCCCCTCCCCCCTCCTCCACCACTCGTCCTCCACTGGCAGTGCTGGGAAGGCGACTGGAGACCAGCAGTGCTCACACTGGTCTGAGGAGCTCCCATAAGCACTGCTTCCAGGATCAGAGAGGCAGAGACACAAGCAGGGCTTAATGCAGAGCGGGAGAAAGTAGGGGGGGGGGGGGGTTGATGGGGGAAGCAAAGGAGGAGCAAAACACTAAGGCAGAGAGCGCGAGAAAGAGATGAGGGAGAGGGTGTTTATGCTGCTGAGAAAGGGGTGTGAAAGTGCAATGATGGAATGGAAGAAGTGGAAATGAGGGCTTACAGTAATAGTATGATACTCTCATAGAAAAAAAATATATAATGGCTGTGATATTCTAGTTTAGTTGCTCAAACCTGATGCAGGTGCGCTGACAGAAATTAGTTGCAATACATTTTGGCTTATTTACATCTAGGAATGAGTTTAAGAGGCTTTAACTTGACAGTGAGTAGCTGACACGTCCCTTATTACAGCAGCAATCTTTGACCTCCAGTAATCATCCATCTCAAAATCCTGTAGTGGGCAGGGCGTGAGGCATTTCATGTCATGGTGGTTTGTTTGGAAAGAGAGAAAGAAAGAATATTTAGCATAGATGGGGAAACCCACCGTGGCTGAGTAGATAAAGAAAAGAGTTCCACTGTGAGGAAATACTTCCATCCAGGAGAAGATTTATCTTAGTATACTGTTTGACTGACATGCCATTTTTTCTAACAAAGCAGAAAATGCTACAGACTTGGCTGCACAGTGTCAAATATGTCAGGGGATCTCACAGGTTACCACTTTAAAGAAAGTCAGTGGAAGTCTGGATTGCTGATTATAAAAAGATAAGGCTGCCATTATAATTTTTCTGACCTCTCTAAGCCGTCTGTGGCACTCCACCCCTCCGCAACTAACTCTTTAGAGAGAGGTCACAAACATACCTTCAGTTTTATCTTTTAAACAGGCCAAGCTTTTTTTTCCTAAAATAACAAAGAACTGTAGTTTTTAGCAAATGTAACTGAAACACAAGTAAATAGTAGGAATGGGCATTTTCAGTAATGTCAATATTCAAGTATTCTCATTAGTTTATGAACGAGTACTCGATTACTCGCAAATTATAATTTTTTTTTTTTTTTTACTGTAAAAACAAGATATATGGGATGTCCGTGCATTAATACACATATGGTGCATTAGTGTGTATTTGCAGCAGCAGGATGGTGTCTGTGAGAATGACTCAGACTAAACATATAGTACTTATGTTCATAGTGATAAATGGTAAATGGACGGCTCTTATATAGCAATTTTCTATTCTTATCAACTACTCAAAGTGCTTTACACTACGAGCCACACAGGCTTTCCCTCTTCATACAGCCCTTCTTTATCACACATAAGGCTCACACACTGATGGTACATTGGGGTTCAGTATCTCGCCCAGGGAGACTTGGGGAGGAGCCAGGAAATCAAACCTGCTGCCCAACGTCAGTGAAGGAACATCATAGCGACTGTGAAGCTCCACGACACAGTGGAATGAGCAATATCAGCCTCTGGCTACAATAAACGATACTGGTTGGTTTATGGATATACTTGGATCAATTCATTGCTGATTTGGTGTTTTCATAGGATTTAAAAAAAGAAAAATATACAATACAGCCAGCCTGACTCATATGGCAACATTGGGTATAGTGCATTAAAGCAGAAAGAAGATTATCTACAGCTGAGTGTGCGACAGTGTCTAACACATCGACAGTGGGTTGAGAGCGACTCTAAATGGTGGATGAGATTGCCGTTAAATCTCGAGCACACAACCTTCAATCGAGGAGACAGCTAGATTAGAGGAAGGACAGAGCAGGTGGAATTCATTTGCGTTTAATGTTTCTGTGTTGTCTCAGCTGTTCTGTCTGCAGTCCTGACCGACCAGGCGGGCTAAGGTCGTGTCGGGACATCTGACTGGCAGGCTCTGAGGTTGGCAGAGTCAGCCTGTCATACCTAGTTTTAGTTTTTTGTCTGCACTTGGACGAGGCAGATGAAGGGATGCAGAAGCCTGGTTAGTGCCAGAAAAGACTGAAAGGAAGCCAACTGTTGTGATACTATTTCTCCTTTGCCTTTTTGCAATAATCAGAGGAGAAGCACAGAATTGGTTTGAACAGTTAAAGATAACAAGTAAAGCCAGAACCAGAACCTGGTTGCTACGTTAATGCAAGAACATTCTCAAAAGTCACCGTCAAGAGTCACAGTGACCAGATCGACATACAAACTATTTTATACCACAAGATGTTGAGACTTGAATGGTTGGTGCATCGTGATGGCCGCGGTCGAACGTTATTGTTTCATTGAGACAAATCATCAGAATCAGCAGCTAAATCATTGGACCGGAGCAAGAACCATGAAGCAGCATCTACAGCAGGCAGACTGAAATGAAAGGACTACAAATAGCCTTGGATACTACACACATGCAACCAAGCTTTGTGTTGGGGCTTGACCTTGACCTTATTTACTTGTTGCTAAGTATCCGTGGACGTTTTCGAGCACACTTAATCTTACAATCTGAAACTGTTTCAACCAGGCTCAGCTGTACTGGTTTCTACTCCGTGTTTGTGCTTTTATACAAATGAAGCTCCCAAAGTTATTTGGAGTTTGAAGATATTTTGATGCATATTGTGAGGTTTATTTGATGCTATCACACTCACTCATACGCTGCTGCATTTTTGCCCACATTATCTATTTCTCCAGTAAGATTTAGCAGAGAGCAGTAAACCCAAATGAAGACTCAAATAAATCCTCTTTAGAAACTCACAGTGACATCACTAACGCTGTCTCCGTATTGTTTGCGCCATCAATCCAAGAAATCATTATCAGGTAACTGAGTCTATTAACCCAGCCAGTCTGTTATATCTAAAGTCACAGATTGCATTTGACACTATGCAGTGATGAACATGAGAGTATTGGTTATTTTTATTTTCATTAGCATAAGCATTCATGGGAAAAAGCTTATACAAGGAGGCACTGACCAACTATGGAACCTCGCACATTCAAGGGAAGAGTTTAATGGTGAAAAAGCTCTCACAAGTTTCACAAGCATTCGTCTGTCCAGTACATGTGTTTTGTGGATTTGCAGTGTCTTGTGTGGGGTACTGAAGGAATATGGGGCTATAACAGATTCGAAGAGCGGTGTCTCGCATTAGAAGTTTTCTCTCTTTGGGTTTTAGGCGCTGCCAGTGTCACGTCTGGACACAGATTTCATGATTTTCATGGACAGGATCTTAAGGCGTAGCAAAGGAGTAGAGAGCATACAGTTTAGGGATCTCATTATCGCGAGTCTACTTTTTGCCGTTGATCTAATTCAGTTGACTTCATCCAAATATAACCTCAAGAGCGCACTGGGGCTGTTATGAGCCGGGATGAGGGTCAGCACCTGCAAATCTGAGGCCACGGTCATCTGGCGGAAAATGATTCGATTGGGCACGAGTTGCTGCCTCCACTGAAGGAGCGTAAGGGTCACTTTATGCTCGATCAAAACTAGTTTGCGAGACACGCTGTCCGACCAGATCAGCAATCAAAAGCGTTTATAATGTTCTGTTCCATACTCAAAGACTAGGGCGAAAAGTCGGATACCATAGAGAGCGGAGGAGACATGATGTTGTTTAAATTTAGGATTAACAGTGTGAACTTTGCAACAGTGTCTGCTGGAAGGAAGTCACACAGTTGTTCACATGAAAACTGAAAGAAATAGCTGTGTCAAAAATGAAAAAAAGAGTTTGAGAGAGAAGTTAAAATCTCGGCTCCTTTCTCTCCTCCACACAGCCGGTCAATCCCCGTGTGAAAGCGGTATGAATAGCAGATTGTCTGTTTCAGAAAGTTATAGAAGTGAGGGGTCACAGTTTCCCCTAATGTGATGTTAGAAAGGTTTGGTGGAAGGGGTTTCTGAAGTTATTCCAGCATCCGACAAGCAGTTCTGACAGAGTGCACTGGGCCCTTATGTATTTCAGAAGCTTCACAAGTGAGTGTAAGATGATATGCATAGGCTGAGTGGTGCAGAATCTGCCATGTAGTGAAGTGATGCAGGCGTAGTAGAGGACTGGCATGGTTAAAAAAAAGCCCCCCCCCCCCCCCATGAGTTCTGGAAAGTGACTGAAAGAATATGATCATGGACAGAAGCGTCTGAAATGAATTTCCCTTGCAGGATGTCTGGGCACAGAGGACAGGGAAAGATCCCCTGGCATTTGGAAGGAGCTTGGAATAAAATGATTGAAAAAGCCAGCTGAGATAGTTCATTCATCTGTTCAGATTGTACAATCTGTCCTTTTCCAGATGTCTCCTCTCCCTGTGGAGGTATCCCAGGCATATAGAACTTGGAGGGGACCCAGAGCAGTCCTGGAACATGCTGGAGGGATGAAATATCTAACCTGATTTAGCAGGAACGCCTTAAGAACCAGTGGTGCAGTGTTATTTGTTTAAGTAAGAGAGCACACCTATGATGCATGCGCATGTGTGTGCGAAAAGGTTCAGCTAAGTAGTATCAGACGATATCATGGATGTAGTAGGTTGTAGTTAGCGTGGCATTATGTAACACAGGCGAATGAACACAAGTGGTTTGTGCTTTGAATGATTTCATTGACTTACTTGTGCCGTGCAAATGAAGCCACTTTGGAAACATCCATTCTGAGGAAAAGTTGCAATGCAGGCAGAGGTCAAGCTCATCTAATAACCTAGGCTGTTAAAATGAAGCTAAGCTAGCAGGCACTTTAATAGATTGGCTTCGTCATGTTTCAAAATGCATCACAAATAAAGAAACCGTCAGAACCGGCGGCTACCGACAACTTTTAAGGTAGAATAGGAAAGGTAGTAATAATAAAGTAGCGTTGCTCCGGTGTGCTCTGGCAGCAGTACACCTTGAGCCACAACGCCTGTGTTGCCACCATCTTTGCTGACTTCGTCTAGACCAGTGATGAGGCTTTTACTGCAACTATGCTTCTATGCTGTCAAATCAAAATAAGCTTTACCTTGTGAAACTTATACAGAAATTATATCACAGGGATGAAAGTCAAAAAGATCTTACAAGAGAGAATGTAAGTGACGATATCACGTCTGTAACTTTAGACTGATAAAACAGTCTAGACTTGTTTGACTACAAGATCTATCCACACAACAGCTGTTTCTGATTGGGGACGCATGTTCACATTATTATGTAATATAAAAATATGGTACGATTGTGAGCAGAAAATAGTTAAATTAGTTGACTGACAGGCCCAACTGCTTTAAGTTAAAGAATGGAAATTTTGATACTATATGCTGTATTAAGTGTAGAGACTTCATCGTACTCTAGTTTATTTAAAAGCCAAAAAGACCTTCATATTTCAGTCAGTCTATATGACTTGACAGCTTAACAATAGCGTTAAAGTGTCAGCTAATGACGTAGTGTCTGGATGTCACTGTCTTTGCCATTAAATGTCAACTGTGAGGAACGCGCTGGATTCAGTTAGACAGACAGAAAAAAGCAGATAAGACTGGGCAGATGGAGGTGGAACTGGCAGGATGAAAAGTCAACACCAGCCACCACCTAAATACTGGTGGGCTTATCTTTATCGGTAGATGACAAATGAGTCTACTCTACAAATCAGCTTTGCCACTTATCTAATCACCAATTGAATACCCTTCAATCAAAAAAAATCTAATTTGTAAAATAGTTAAAGGAGCAGCCACTATCTCCTGTGGAGAAAAACTCCAGAGTCAGATACAGCAGCTGAGCAGTATGACAACACCTTCCCCTGATCCGTATCAAAACACAATCAACACTTGGCATCAGTGAGCTGGCAAGAATAGATCTGAACGATTTGGGATGTCACACCATTATCTGGATGTCAGCTTCTGTAAGACATTCTTTTTTAATGATTGATTTGCATTTAAAAAACACATCGTGTGTCCTTAGTTCATTTGCAATTAGCTTTTCGATCATGAGTAATTACTGGCAAGTAGATGTCAATATGTGTTGGTCTCCTAATACACAGATGTCTTTATACTGTGGGATACTTTGCTCAGAGGTTACGATACAGTTTTTGCATGTTTTGATAATGGAGAATGAGTAGATGTCTTGAATTTAATGCTTAGTTAAATTTAATGTTTAACTAGTTAATTGAAGTTTGTGTGGAAAAACTATATCTGAAAAAAAATATTATTCTAAGCCGAGTGTTTTTATAAGCCTTATGGTTGGAGGGAATTTTAAACTGTACCTTTACTTTTCCTTCTCCTTGTCCTAGTCCTATATACTTCGTTAAATTGCATTTAGCACAACTGAACAGACAGATGGACGGTGAGGAGCATTATGCTGCCGGAGTGGTTTGAGCTGTTTCTATGGACATTCTGACACTATTCTTTTTAACTCGTCTGCAATGGACAAGACTGCTTTCTGTGTGATCTTCAATCTTTAAGAAAATGCTATATTTATTCTTAAAAACTCTGCTAATTATTCAGCGCAAACAACACTTTCTCCACACAGTAAAATATCTCCACTGTTAATAATTTGCATAAATCTTTTTTCAGTTACATGTGACTTCATGTGTGTTATATAGTCCATACGTGGGCTTGTTAGTATGGTGCATATTTTCACAACATGTACTTTGCTTCAGATTCACATGTCAGTTGTTCTCATTAGTACAAACTGCATATACATGAGACTTCATACTGTGAATATGTTGATGCTCTCTACTGTGGTTTCTGCTTTGGCTGTGTTGTTGCCACATTTTATATCATGCAGATTTGATTTAAACAGTCTATGTGGTCCTTTGAGAGACGCTTCATATAGAACAATCACTTTAAATCCATTCATGTAAATAATTTAGACTCATCCATGTCAAACGTTTATTCTGAGGGTTTTTTTTTTTCTTTTTGCATTTCCCCTGGGCTTCATTCATGCATCATTGTACCTTATCTCAGGTGCTGTAAGTTCTCGGTATTCAATTCATCATTAATGTTTAGCTTGTTAGGGTTATGTTTAATTATTCTAAAGTGTTGCCCTACGCTGCTGTGCTCCTCTGAGTGGGTGCTTATCAGGGAGTCGGGGTTTCTTTACTAATAATTAAAGAAAGTGCAAGGTTAAATTTGCTTGCTGCTGTAAAGCTGGATGTGTATGGCTTAGCCAGCAGTTTGAAGAAAGGCAGACTCAGTAGATGTGGAGAAAATAGAAGATGATTGAGATAATGACAGAGGAAACACAATCACTCAACAAGAGATTGCAACTATTAAAACTGATTAATCAAACGCAACGAATCAACAAAAAAACATTACAGCACTCCATGTAGTGAATTATAAATCAGCACTCAAGGAGTTCCTGCAGCATGTTATTTGGTAATCACAGCAGAGCAACACAAAGACCAGGTCCCTAAAGCAGGATGAAGAGCCCTGCCATCTTCAGATCTGATTTGTTAGCTGATAGACTGGACTGTTTTAGCAAATCAACAAAATTATTATTGCTTTGTGATTACTTTGTTTCTAAATTAAAAATCCACCAAATCCAAGTGATTTGTTCAGATACTTCATTTATCTGACCATCAGTCCAAACCCCAAAGAAATAATTAATTTTATCATCATATAAGAAAAAGGAGAGCAAAAAAATAAATAAAAAGCTATAAATTGAGAGGATGAAACAAGCATTTGATATTTTGGCATGAAAATAACAGGAACAATTATTTGATAATCAAAATAGTTGGCAATTAACAAATAAAAGCCCGGTTCTGTAATAAATTACAGCCTCATGTTGTGATAACTTTGTTTCTAAAATTAAAAATCCACCACGTGATAAATCTGACACCGTCATAGTTTGAAAATGATTGATGGCAACACATTATGAAAAATTAGACTCCTTTTAAAATGACACAAGATGAAAGGTAATGCCCTCAAGTCTTTGTTGTCTTAGAGATACTGAATATCAAAAATGTCACAAGTTGATATTAGAGATATTAATATCACCTTGTGATATTTTTCTAAAATAAGTAAGCCTTTTAGAACTGATGATTAAAGCTGACTCTGAGCCTCGGTTGCTTGAAGGTTACTGGTTTAATACACGTGCTCTGCAGTTGTGCAGATGACTGACATCAGAGCATCATTATTGTAAATGTGGTGTGGCTTACATGCACAGACACGGTGTAGTTATTGGCTAATAAAAATTGTATTCAGGTTGTGGAAATAAGTCTTCCAGCTGCTGCTTTACAGAATTGTCCTGTCTGTCAGAGGTTCTTCATCCGCAGACTCCACAGTTTAAAGTTGTGAAAGCAATTACTGCTCCACTACTGTCTCCATGATTTGCTGACACTAAAATGTGCCTGTGCTAAGAAGGCGTTCACAGCCATCAAAATATTTGTTTTATTGTCATTATATTTGGGTCAGAATGAGGTGAGGTGATCACAATGACAAAGTCTGCAGCATTGCAAAGAGTTGTCAGTTTTGTCTTCACCTTGCACCTTTTGAAATACGACACATGGAGTTCAAAATTGTTTCTCCTATAGAGAAGGGAACATAAATCAAGTTTCTACCTTTTAATTTATGCAAGATATTCAATAAGCTATCCAGCTTTATTAGTCAGACTTTTTATAATAATGATATAGTTTTTTATTGATAAGTTACTGAACTCCAGTACAATAATAATCAGCTGGGGCTGCAACCAAAGATGAAAGATTCTCCATTAATCAATTAATCAGAAAATAGTGAAAAATGACCATCAAATTTTCCCAGAGCCCGTGGAGGCTTTTTCAAATCCATTATTTTATCTGACCATTGGTCCGAAACCCAAAAGCATTTATTTTACTGTCATACACAGATACGAAACACAGACGCAAAGAAACACAGAAATAAATCCTTTCATTTGAGTAGCTAAAAATACATTTCTTCTTAATTTGCGTATAAAAAAAACCTGAATGGAAATGCAAAGAATAAACCTAAAAACATCTTGAAATATCACAGAAAAGGTTTTGCCCTTGACTGAGGTGAAAAAGTTGGTGTATCGACTTTATCGCAATAAATCATGACGTATATGAATCAGATCTGTGAGGAGCGATGGATATACTGTTACAGAAATACATCCCATATGCTCTACATTGTTTCCATCGTTTCAGGTTTGACTCTTTTAATAAATCATCTTTTTGCACCCTCTTTGAATTGCACCATCTGTTCACCACGATGAACCAACTCACTAATATTCATACATGCCAGTGTTGCATCGTACATGTTGTTCTATTAAAAATTCATTTGTAAATATGTAAAAAAAGAAAAATGTCATGCTTGTGTAAGTGAAGCATCTTCATTAGGTTTATTACAATGGAAATATCAGTTCATCCTCAATATTCAAAACAATTAATGAGATTTATACTCACTGACTCAGAGCCAAGTTTAGTAGAGAGGAAATCCAGAGCAGCTTCTCAGTGTGTGTAATCAAACACACATCAAATTACATTTCTCACTAGAATGAAACTAAAAAAAACAAAATTGCAATGAGATGGTCACTTAGCCAAAACCGCAATGCACATGTTTTATACTTCAGGTGTGGAGAGTCAGACATAACAAATTTGTCATGCTCATGGTCTGCCACTTTGTACAAGCAATATCAGACCTAATCGCTAATTGTTGGAGTTAATTAACTGAATCAGTGCCACACAAGTTTGAAGTCAACTGTGCTGTATCACAGTATCAGTGTGACTAAATGAGAAAATGGCTGCCAGCCCCCAAACCAGGTGCCACTGCCGTATTCTGCTCTATTGATTAGAGCAGTAGAGGAGGATTGAAGAGTGAAGAGCGAAGTCATCACAGCAATGTCACAGAAGGCCAAACAGAAAACTGACCATAATCACAAAAACATATACAATTTGTTTTTCACACAGCAAATAGACTACAATTCCCTGGCATAAGATGACAATTAACAGACCAAAAAAATCTATTTGTGGACTTAGCAAGATTTTCTTGAACGACTACAGTGTAATTAAAATGTGGAGAGAAAGTTGTATTTTTTTGGACAACAAATGATGGTTTTATTCAAGCAGCAACCTCCGAGGCTGAAACATGAAGCCAACACTGAAGTGCCAATAGCTGCAGTTCCTCGAATGGCCACTTGAGGCTGCCTCCAAGAGCTAGTAAATCCCCATAGACTCCCATGTTAAAATGACCAACTTTACTGAAGAAATAAAGATGTTTACAGCCTGGTAAATTAGAGTTTGGTCTCTACAGCTAATTTGCTAATTTTTCTATAATTCACACATTTAAATTTTATTAAGGCTTATAGTTCTGCATAGTTAAGGGCGTAGCTGCTTTGAGTGACAGGTGGGTGAGCGAATGTTTGCCACAAACCGATATGCGCTGAAGTCTCGGCTCCATTTGTGCCCCAGCTCTTTGCCCATTTTTGTATTAGCTAAGAGTTAGGCGGAGTCAGGCACTGCCAAGATGGCGACGGCAGAGCAGCTCACTCAGAGCCTCAAAACCTATGGGTGACGTCACAGAGGCTACATACATCTTTATTTATTTATTTTATTTCTTTGGTTTCAATCTGTAATAACTGATTAATTGGCCACTTGCGGGCTGTGGAAACAAGTTATGAACATCAGACTGACATAGCATCACTTTTTAAGTGAATATCTTGAACGCATGAGCACATAGTTGCTTATTTTCAAATTCAACAGTTATGAAGCAACATTATCATTCATTTACAGTCATGTTTCTGGTTACCTGGTGAATTTCAGTTTGATAATCACTGTATTTTAGCTCTGTTTTTGGTCTCTAAAAACTCCTGAGAAAGATATCTGGCTCTTTAGCTGCTAAATTGTACAATATGTTCACCAGCCGGTCTCTAACAGTGTCTGACTGCTGGTTAGTGCTGAACCGGTAGGGTACACTGGTTTTCTAGAGCTTTTCTCTCACAACAGCTGCCTGCTGCAGCTGAAAACGACACCATGGGAGCAGCAAGGGTGAACCGAAATAATAAAGTTGCAAGGCTCTGTGAAGCTGAGGGGAAATATAAAGATTAGGGTCATAATTCTCTGTAGGCTCATCAGTACGAGGGACTCCTTTCACATTGTTTTTATATTGATATGTTTATAATAACAATGTATCAAATGACAATTATAAGCACAAAGTCAAAAGGCTATTAATTATAAATAATACATAAATATAAATATAAAATATAAAATAATATATAAATTATCATAAAAGGCAATTACCCAGTACAAACAAAAATTATAGTAATTATTTATATTGTTCTTCTTCTTATTATTATTATGTATTACGGTTCAGGGTTGATTTCCTGCAGGTGACAACATGACTCACAAAGCAAAGGACAATGACAGTGACATCAATGCTCAAGTCAAGCAGAGCAGCAAGCCCAGGATTCTCTACAGACTACGATTGAAAGTGGGTCTCGGGAGGATGACTCATGTGGTGGTGAGGGGACATGATGCCACAACAGCACTCTGAGGACTCAAGTCAAAACATACCCTCACACTGGTGCCTTATAGAAGTGGTGACCCTGCTCCAGTATATGCTGCAGAGCATGAATGCACCTCCTTGTGACACAATGGGATCAGTGTGTTTTGCCACAGTGAAAGAGGGAATAGAGCCCTGGGATCTGTACAAGAACATTCCCCATGACTATCCTAAACTTAGTTTGTTTGAGGTGATTTACTTTGCACAGTGATAAGACGTTGAGGTGGAGGGATACAAACATAATAATGAAATATAATAACAAAGAAATCTGTGAGAGTTTATATCATATACAACCTCTGGCAGCATACTGCATACCACCTCCATAAAACCTCCTGCAATATGATTAACAGCTAAATGAAGCATGTCTCTCTTGGCAAGTTTAAACAAATAATGAATTTTATGGCAGAAGCAATAAAAACTGTCTTTGCTTTGTTTAGTCAAGATTTAATGGGTTTGTGAATCTGCTGGTTTGGTAGAAGACTAGTGCATATATTTACTGTTCATGATTTTATTATAGCATATATATAGTATGTGAGTTTGATGGTGTTTATATAGGTGACGATTGCACTTCAAGACAGAGGTACTTCCACACAACAATTAAAATTCAAGTGGGATCCAAAGGCCTGGGGACATTTTCCCCATTCACTTGATTGGGAATGAGAATGAATGCTCTCAGACTTGTGAGACTGTGTGTCCAGAGACGTAATAAGGGAGGAGACAAACCACTTAAAGAATCCTGAAGAGAATAGTCAGTAACAAAGATGGCGGTTGTATGACACATCCCATCCATCCCCTGAAACAGCCAATCATCTGCCATTTATCAGCTGATATCAAGCCAATCCCAGTGACCACTGAAAGTGCAGTTATGGTTCTGCCCCCAATCATTTAGATAGCGGCCTAGCCTTGTTAGCCCAAAATAACTGCCTGAGGGTGTTTCCAAGATGGCTGCCGAGTGGCGAGACTCGCCTATAAGAACTTTGTTATGTCCCCAAGAGATGAGATGATTACCTCTTGTGCAAACTGTGGTGTGTTGGCATTTAGGGCCATTCGTTGAGACAATGGTTCAGGTGCCGATGGGGTCTGGATAATTGGGTTCATTCCCATCATATTTGAAATGACGTTCACTGGACTGGACTGGACTTGCTGTGAGAGGGGTTATGCTATCATCTTAATTACATCAAATATCATTGTGGTAACCCTGAAGATGTTGTAAGGGGTTTTTGGGGAAATTGAGTAAGGTCAGTCTTAAGCAAGTCTTAATATATTAATAAAATATGTTTTATTTCCCTATTTGTTCCCTATAATTATTATTATTCTGCTTGTTATCATTCTAGTCTTTGTTTGAATGTTCTTAGACATTATTGCCTTTTTACTGCCTGTTGTTATTACTTCAGTTGTTTGGTATGTACTGGTGTTTATTGTCTCTACAGAATGTATTACTGGATGCGTCTGTCTGTCTGTCTGTCTGTCTGTCTGTCTGTCTGTCTGTCTGTCTGTCTGTAGATTAGAGATGGGCCCAGTTCAGAAATCTCTGTCAGAGATGTGGCTGTGTGGAGCAGAAGACAAACTGTATTTGGTGTCTGTCATACTGATAAAAATGTGTCACCAGAGTTTGTTCTAAACATGAAAAGAAGATTGTCGAGATGGAAAGAAGATTGTGTAAAAAAAAAATTTTTTTTTAAAGATTTTAAAAAAAAAAAGATAGTGAGAAAAATTCAGGCATTTTCTCACAGATTATAATGTGAATGAATAATATCTACAGAGTTATTTGGCACATAGGCGCTGATCTTGTCACTTCCCACAAACATGCACCATTACTGGGGAGTGATGATAATGTCCCCGCAGGGGAACTTAAACTCAGAGCCTACAGATGGAAGTCGGGACACAGGCGGGGCTTATTAAATGCTAGACAAACAGCAGTGATGGCAGTAACAGTACGAAGTGATTGCAGCAGTTACAGCAGAGTTTTACTTGAACCCCAAACAGCACATGTTCAGCATTGTTAAACAGGAACTGAGCTAAAGTCTAACTTTAGTTACATTTATCACTGTGTGGTTCTTATGCATTTCAAAAATCTACATATTCTGATGGTTTAATGCTCTTTGTTTTCTTCTGCATATAATATAACTAACTATCTGACCTTTAAAGGAAACATTAAAAGCGACCGATACAGTACGCTTGGTGACAGAGTCCATATGTTTTAGGAAGCATTCACAGAAAAGATAGCCATCCAGCAAAGTTACCCAGTGCTGACACTATTAGACACACACTGTCAAAGTTCCTGTTAAGATAAGATGTGAAGATTCACTGACCATGATCAGAAATGTTCCTGCTACTAATAATATAAGACAGAGTATTACTCTATCAAATCTTATTTAACAGGAAAACAATCCTATCTTGAGTGAGAATAGTGAGATACTGAGAGGAAGGTATAATCCTTCTCTTGGGTTCACAGAGTTAAGTTTCACATTTCAGATTCAAACCACATAGACTGACAAACAATAACCAAGCACAGCTCTGCAACAATTAATTTCAGATACACTATGATACTGACTTTTTTTAAGGATTGTTAGAAGTGAGCGCTTCATTGCAACATCACTTGTAAGTCTTGCAGGTTGCCTGGAGCCCTGTTGTCAACTTGATCCTGACCCGGATAAGCAGCAGGGATATGGATAGATAGTTGGATAATACTACATTTCATTTATACAGCCCTTTTGGGGATTTACTGTATGTAAGTCTACAAAGTATAAAATTTAGATGTACTCTAAATCCCAGCTCTGTGTATTCAGCAGTTTAAATCTAAACTCAGGAAGCATAGCACGTATGCAGAACCTGAACAACAGTGCTATGTACGAGAACGATTCTGGACGTGAAATACAATCAGACATCCCACATTTCAACACAAAGATTGCAGTTAATGTCCAGTTAAAGCTGCAAGCCCTTTCCAGCAACAGGAAAAAGATTCTGAGTCAAACAGATTCAGGCTACACCCACCATTGGCCCATCAAATAGATCTAATACCGCAGTGATCAGGAGGAGGGAGGAAAGCCATGTTTGATTCGTTGACCACAATGTTATGAAACTGATTAAATGCTGCATTCTGTGAAATAGTCCCCATACGTCTTTGCTCACACAAGGCTGCTGTACTGACTGCCTGGGGTAAAAGTAAGCACCAAATTCACTAGGGACAGTTTCACAGCAAAGTACCCCACATTAAGATTAGCACAAACCGCAGTATTATCCAATGAGCCTGAGATGATTCAGCAGACCTGGGCTGACTAATATTTGCAAGGAAAGCATAATTTTGTGTGCTGGGAGGACTAAAGATGGAGGATTAGAGAGTCAAGATGAATCTGTTGTATGCTGTATCTCTCTGATCTACAGAGTTGTGTCTTATAGCCCCAGCGGGTAAACGTATAACTCTAAAGTGCAACTCTGTACCTTGTTTTCACAAAATGGTGTTTAATGCAGTTAAGCCTGACCCCGTCACACCTGCTTGCAGATGCTTCTACCTGGTCTATGTCTCGTTTTCACTTCAAACAGCCAGTAAACAACAGACTTGCAGTAAATAACACATATTAGCTTATCAACTTCATCCATATTTGGTTCACTTAAGACAAGATCTGATTAACAAACATTTAGATGCCAAACTCTCTCTGCAAGCCTCATCAAAGTAATCCAATCTCTGAGTGTGTGACTTGTAATCCATCCTAAAGAATCTTTAGGGAAGCACAAGGTAGGTAATGGCTTAATGAGATCAACCCTGAGGTCAGAGCACTTCTATGTCTTTACAGGAGTCTTCTGCAACGCGGCTCACACATCCTGGCATGCCAACGGGGGAAAAAGAACTGCAGACATTTGAAAACATTTGACTAAAAGCCATATGGCAAGATAAATATTTACTCTGAGTTCAAATGCAAACCATCAGAATCTGTTGTAATATGCATGAGAGAGCAGGATGATGTGAACACTAATTGTCTCTCGCTCTGACAGCAGTATGTATGCTATGCTATGGCAGCTAATGTCCTCTGCAGCCTTCCTCTCTCTGTGTCACTCTCTCACACACCATTCTGATCCTACTTAAGCAGTAACTCTTTATTTATTTATTAACCATTATTTGTGTGTGTGACCTCTCATTCGTAGCCATTTGAAAAAGTGCTTTGAATTAAATGGGTTTCGTATTGTACTTCTATAGAGTCGAGGGACTCACAAGGGATAGATTACGAGTCAACAGCCGCATTGCAAAAAGAAAAGAAAAAAACAACCAAAAAAGGAAGTACTACAAGAATTGAAATTTTGACCTGATGATGGCATTCAGTGAAAAGTCAGAAGTTCATAAAGACCATGGATGTCTGCACCAAATTTCACAGCGATCCATCCGAGAATTGTCAAGACATTTCACTGTCGACCACAAATGTCGACCTTGTGGTGGCGCTAAAGGAAAAGTCAGAGGACCACCAAAGTCATTATGATTCAGTCTCCGTAAATATCTGTTCATGACAACAGCATGCCCACAAAGAATAGCCGAGAACAAAGCATGAGAGGCTGTGATATTACTTTTACTCTCTAGTAAGTCGAGCCCTAAAAACCCTCGATCATACACTTCCCATAATGCAACCAACAGAATCTTGGTTGTGTCCATATCCATAAAAGTCACCAAAGCTCTTCTAAAGTCATTTTTTTTCAACTTTCTAGCTGTGAACTCTTCGGTCTAAAAGCTTCAACACTGTTCAGTCCGCTCTGTCCTGCTCTTACTACAGACACGTTTGAACTAGCCTCGGCTAGCTGAGGTGTCTTATGGGAAACAGTGTTTGTAAAGAGTCAGCAAAAAACAGAAATATTGAAAAATATTACTGTCACACAATAGACATATGGAGTCAACCACATTTGTGATTTTGAATGTGTTTTTTTAATCCAGAAGTTCCATTTTTGCATCGGCTCACTTATACAACACTGGCTGTGTCGCACTCTCCTTGACTGATGAACTGACCTTTATCTGTTAAATCAATGGAGTCCTCTATTTAACACTGGAAAGACACATCCGCATGTAAACTGGACCTAGATGGACATTATCATCAGATATCATCCCGTCTACGTCTCGTTTTTCCCTCACGTTTACACGTCGTTTAAATATTAACGCAGACTGCCATATCCGCATGTATTAAACATCAGAATGCTTCCTGAGACCATCTCAAGTGTGGCGTCTTTCATGCACACACAGGACACCCGAGCTGTGCCCCAGCTGCATACCACATACTATTAATAACCAAGTTTTAACTACACAGTACATTCAGATTGGGAAAAAAAAGTACAGAATGGAGTATGCTTAAAAATGCCTGCATAAAAGCACTTGTGTTTTGAGTGAGATGTTGATGGACACTGTGGACCAAAAAAAAACAAGCCACAATGGAAATGAAGGAGCTACTTATGCTTGTAAAAATGTGCAAAAAGCTCTGGAGACAACTGAGAAAATGAGGAATTAAATTAATAAATCCTTGGAAAAACATTTTACATGCACAAAAACGCACTTCATGACATTTTCAAATTGGCAGTGGAAATTCAACTTTTAGTTTCACATGGCTCATATCATAGTATCTTGTATTACTACAAAATTGTGAATTATTATTTCTGGCATACTAATTGGCCCAAGAATCTGCTTTTTTTTTTTATCCTTAAAAATCCTAAGCATAAAGTTATAGGCTAGTATAAAATTAGGACATGGATCTAGACCCTTGTAGAGGAGAGAAATCCATAAGATAAAGGGTTTACTGACTACTCCCAGGCTACCTCATCAAGTGGTCACCAGCCAAAGCCAATTAGTGTGATGACACACAGGAACACCATCCATTAGCATCACCCGGTTTCGTCAGGGAAAAAGGCTTCTACTCTATTTAGCTTACCACTGATTAATTGTAGTGTTCCACTCAGACTTGACTTTCAGCCTCCACTACGGGATACAGCAGATTAATCAATTGATGAACTCCTTGATTAATATGTTAAAATGTGTATGAAAGCCACTCTGGATATTAATACAACCATTAATTTGAAGACATTTAGTTAATGATCTTTTCTGAAAACCAAGCACATTACTTTATATGGACTTAGTGAAATATAAACATGAGACAGGCTCAAACGGTTTTATCCATTATGACTGCACAGTATATAATCTCTGTAGGATTAGGGAGTTTCCATATATAGCTACACTCCAGTATCTGTCTCTGCCAGTTGAAATTAGTCAAAATTAAATATGTGAGCACTATAACTCACTGCTTATTGTCATAACAGTGACAATAACAAGGTTGCTGAGACTGTAAACTACAGTAAAGATGAGTCTGTAACTGCACTATGGCCCAGACCTCTAGCAGCACCCTAATAGTAGCAGTGCTCTTCACCACAACATAGACCCTGAACTCGCCATGTGGAAGATCTGGGTTTGTTAATCTGACCAATGTCAAGGATTCAATCCCAACAATTAATTTGCACCAGAGCCAATGACAAATACATGACGCAACTAGAGACTATCTTAAATGGGATCACACCAACCAGTTACATGTTGACGTTCCGACCAATGAGTCCAAGCCACGAATACTCATGTAATAATGTAGTTATTACTATGTTAGTTATAATATGTCAATGCCTTGCTGTTGTTAACCCACAGAATAAACACATGCTTTATTGGGTTACTTTTCACTGCAATGAATGACTGTGCAAAGCTGGCAAGTGCAGCTTTAAACACATCTCGGTATTAGAAATATCTCCTGCAATTAATCTGATTATATTTAAAGATGCTTATTCTGCTGTGTTAATATATTGCGATTGATTTGTAAACAAGATTTTTTTGACACTCTAAAACTGCTTCATGTGGGTGTAAAATAAACCCACATCAGCTGCCATCAAGCACATTGCTGTCTCTGACAATCACCAAGCACATCTAATCAATTTCAACAGTTACCTGCCTCCCGAAATTACAGCCTGCAAGCTGTTACATTTTTCCCATTTCACTAGTCAAATGATTTACAAAAGCTTGACATCAATTTCCTTGTTTTCAACTCCTAACAAGCAGCTCTAAAAGAACACGTTTTGGTGTATCAAGCCAACTTTTCTACAATTACAAGTTGTTTTCATAAGTAATGGAGTGGAAAAATTGCTTGTATAATTAGAAATATGGTGAGGTAAATGAGGTAGAAGGTTCATGAGGAAAAGGAGAAACCGTTCACACACTGAAATTTCCAATCTCCCAGGTTATTATTAGTGCAACGTTTTGACCTGCAAGGTCTTCATCACAGGTTGTAGACAGTACACTCACAAAACATGACAGCTCCACCTACAATAACGAGATCACAAGATACTCACAACAATGTGTATTGCATGTTTTTTTGCAGGCTACACCGTATATAGTAAATTGATAGTTGGGTTTTTTATCCATCACGTGATCTCCAATTGTAATTTTAGCTGCAATTTTCAATCAAAACTTGGGAGATTTTAATTCCAGTGTGTGGACACAGCTTCTTCTTCTTGAGTTTGGGTGGATTCATAAACCTAGTGTTTTATCTCCAACTTGAAATGTGGGTTTATATTTATATAAATGTACATGTGCACAGTGGCAGTTTTTTCCTTTAATCTTATTTAGTTCCTTCTGGACACATTAAGATTAAAAAAAAAAAAAAAAAAAAATTCAATTTTGGAAACAAACAAACTTAAATCTAAACAAAACTATCCACGAATAGTCACAGCATATATGGGTCATTGTCATTATCAGAAGCGACCAAAAAGGGGCTGAAGTAGAACGAGGTCAGATAGTGCTGCTTTTTTAATGGCCACTTTGCCAAGCCACTGAAAATAAGAGGAGAGAAAAAAAAATAAAAAAAACCTCGACCCAAATGACAAATCCATGTCTCCACATCATGCCAGCATACACAGCACCTTCCTGGCTGCTGACAGGACGGCGTCTATAGCACAGTCAGAATCACACCTATTGTGAGATACATACAAACACGCTGGACATGCTAAGGGTTGCCACTAGAACCTTCTAGGTACCTGGGATTTGAGGAACACTTGTTTACAGGATCCTTTTGACAGAAACAGCTGTTGACAGAAGTGTTTATCGTATTTGATTGAAGGGATTTTAGTTTTCTGACTCTGTAAACATCTTGTGCTTCCAGGGTGTGACAAAAAGTCTTGGCACACAGCAGTTCACTTCACAACAGAAAAAATAAATGAATTGGCATCATGGTTTTGTCTATAACATTATCGGCTAATTTTGACCCAGATAGATGGTCACGATTTTGAATTGTGCCAGATGAAACTAATGTAATTAGACTGGAGGATTCCTGAGGGCATATTTTAGATACAGAACAATATGTGTGACTTTAGAAAGTTAACACAACAAATGATTCTGATTTGCTTGCAGCCAAATCTAAAGAAATTAGCAGGTGTATAATTGTTGTTGTGCAAGTGTGGATTACTACGACCTGATCATCTTTTAAAAACATTTTATATTTGACTTAATGAGCAAAATATTCATATTAACAACCCTATCAAGTAAAAGGAAGGAGAAATGGGATAAAGAAAAGAAATAATGGTTAAAGGTCCCATAAAGCAGGTCTACATTCTGTATTAATACTGTGAAAGTATTAGAGCGTTCAGTCCACAGAGAAATGCACACAGCCTGTATTCAGACACTGAGCCTTAAATAACGAGCCGTCATGACTTCTAGAACTTTGTGATGTCACTACGAAGCAGTCACGCCCTCCCCCCCAATCCCCACCCACCTGGACTCACCGTTCAACCTTGCAGGATTTGGTTTCTCTGAATGTTTACCTGAAATCTGCTATACTTTCTTTTTTAAATTCAATTTCTCAGAAAACAGTCAGCCAATCAAAAGAAACACTCTGAGCCTCTCTTCTGATTGGCTGACCTGTTGTTACTAGAGCTCCAGGCAGAAGCCTGAGAGAGGAGATGTAAAACTACAGTGATATAATTTTATGTTACTTAAAACCACAAATATATCTTCTTATGGATATTAAACTTCATATAAAAGACTGGAAAAGTGTAAATTGTGGGACCTTTAATGCACTTCAACATCACACCTGAGATGATTTAATATCAAATCTGGTGCTTTATGAGATCTCTTATACAACCTCAGTGAGAGATATTAAATGAATAAACTTTATTCTGGGCCTGAAAGGCTTTGACCCCTTTTTGTGATGACAAATTACCGTCGTTTCATATACAATATATTAACAGCACTTCAGTTATTCATACATATTTGAGTCACGCTCTTACATTACAGCGGTGAGGAGCAACCTCTCACAGTTACACCAGTCTTACTGCTGCAGCCCTGTTGTTGCCTGTAGGAACGGCCCATAGACGGCCATTTTTCTCTCGCTGCTGCCATAGCAACAAGCTCAAAAAAAGCAGCCCGACCTGATGTTAATATGATTTGACAAGCAAGAATGTGCATGTGTGTGTGTGGGTGGGTGTTCTATTGAGAGAATATACTTTTCTTGTGCATGCATGTTCTCAGCCACAGTCTGCGCGTTGCAGTGCGATGTGTGTCTGTGTTTGTATGTAAAGCTCATTAGCTCCTCAATGTGTCGTTGCTATGCTTCTTAGCTGAGACTCAAACAAAAATGAGAGTGGAGACAGCCCTTAGTCCACACACTCACCCACAAGGTTATAAAGAGTGTGTGTGTGTGTGTGTGTGTGTGTGTGTGTGTGTGTGTGTGTTACTTTAACTAATCTCTGCTTTCATGGAAAAATAACCTCGTCGCTGCAATTTAGGATATTTTCACATTTTTTCATTGTGTAGAGGAATTTTATCCAGCCCCAAAGCACAAAATGACCCCAATACATCGCTGGGGTATTGATAGGGATATTGATCAATAATTACCCCAAACCCACTCATGTGCTCCCATTTTTTACCCCTGATTAATGGAGGACACACCACAAGCGAGTGGCCAGTGTCATGATACATGATAGGGCCTGTATCACAAAATTAGTTTGAGTTAGTCCAGCTCTCTTTGAACTATCTGGTTTCACTAAGGCTAACATCCAATGTTTTTCAACCTGGGTCTTTTCCTCATACAGTAATTAATCCAGGGGGATAAATTCTGTGTTCGCTTTCGGTCTGACTCAGAGATAAGCGACATCATTTCTGTAAAATCGAAATTTATTTGTAAAGCTTCAGGAGGCTTGCCCTGCTTGTCCCAGCAATTGTTGTTGAATTTCCCTCATCTTTACAATGGAGGTGGCAGGTGCAAGGTTAGAAAGGTCCACTGTCACAACAGACACAATTATGAGAAACAGAGACGGACATGCCATAAGTTCCCTTTAACTTGCTCTGTTAACCCCATATTTTCCATTCTATTCGTCAGCTTCAGTCACCTGCTGCCACCATGAAAATTTCTCTCTCTGAATTTAACACGGAGTCTTCTAAAAACTCCTTTAGAAACCAGGCAGAGCGAATAAATGGCCAAGAAAAATCAGGTTTCTCCAGGAAAATTGTAGCTTTTCTGATTGAGGAAACTGAGTTTCTCCTTTACATGATGTTTAAGCAATCAGTTGAACAATGACAATAGTCACATTAACCAAATACATGTAAACGCTGTGTGTTTGATAGACCATTCAGATCTCCTGTGATCGAGGGGCCAGGTATGCCAAACAGAAGTGATAATTACCCAGCCAGCTCTGCCTCGATGCTGTGTCCCGTTTTGTACCGGTCCTGTCCTCTCCTGTTCCCTGATCAAGCTGCAATTTGGTAAATTAAAAGGTGATCAAGGGGATTAGAGTAACTACAGACTGTCACATCCTATTTGCCATGCTCACACCAAAATAGCCTCTCAGACAGAATAAAGAGCCTTTTATTGAACGCTAGCATTGGCTGCAGGAACTGTCAACAACAGTATTTTAAGATCAAAACCTCTTACAACTTAATCTTAAAGCTCTTTTCTCTCTGCAAATCTGAATACGGCTCACAAAATGGGTCCAATTTCATTTGCAATTTAGATGAAATTGCTCTCCAAAATCGGAGTGTCAAAACATTTGCGGAGATGTTACCACTACCTGTGTGATAATCAAGACCAAATGAGATGTACATGTGGTATTTTATCGAGTTTAACCTGCAAGATTTTGTTAAACCCAAAACAAAAGCAACTCAATCTTGGTTAAAAAAGATTTTTTTTTTCCATTCAAAAGACAGGAAATACTACTGTAAAGAACAAGTTTTCATGAAGTAGCTATAGTTTGAATTATTATTTAGCTATATCAACTAAGGACAGACGGTAACAAGATGTATAATTGATTTAAAAAAAATTTTTAATTATAATAATTCAAATGTTACATTTTTGTTAAAGTTGAACTATTCCAGTAAATTTGTTGATGTCACATTCTCATCCTCACCTACGGTCATGAACTTTGGGTAGTGACTAAATGAATGAGATCATAGACAGAGATAGGGGGAGGAGCTCGGACGGCAGTAGAGCCGCTGCTCCTTCATGTCAAAAGGAGCCAGTTGAGATGGTTTGGACACCTGATCAGGATTCCTCCTTGGGTGCCTCCCAGTGGAGGTCTTTCAGACTCGTCCAGCTGGTCAGAGACCCCGGGGTAGTCCCAGAACAAACAGGAGAGGTTATACATCTCATCTGGCCGGGGAACGCCTTGGCATCCCCCCAGGAGGAAAACACTGGAAACATTGCCAGGGAGAGGGAAGTCTGGACTACCTTGCTTGACCTGCGGCCACCGCGACAGACCCCAAATTAAGGGATTGAAAATGGATGGATTGTCGATGCCAAGGTTTTCCGAGACATCTGCCTCACAACTTTGCCAATGATTGGACTATCTACACTGCATCCTAATGTCCTCTCTATTCCTGATCTGAATACCACTAATAACTATAGGACAATAAAGTCTTGAGCCAGTGTCTCGCTCCGCTATAGGTATATTTTCAGTGATCAATGAACATTCATGGTGTTCATTCACCATTTGACATGGTTCAAACTTTGCGTGCTCATTGGGATTTTTCTCCACAATTTGCTGTTTAGCTTAAATTAAGACTTTCCCGTCCAAAGCTCCAAAAGCAAGATTAATGAAATGTACTCCAGATGACTGGATAGCTAATTGACCTTGACCTGTGTGGGAGCCCACTTAGACCACCTGACTGCACACCACAGAGGATTTAATAAGACAAGGAAGTGATCTACACACCACAGCTTCCAGGTGTACTGACAAACAGACGGAGGACTCATATCATATGGTGGCCATTACACCCTAACACACTAAATTCTAGCTGCTTACCCAGTATATAAAACTGCTCCGTATTAGGGATGGGTACGAGTACTCCAGTACTGGAAACACAAGTTTAACATTGGTTCCGCTTGTGTTTCCATTCGGACACAGACCTCCCGAATTTCTTTTTTTTACAGTAATAAAACAAAAGTATATACATACAGATGTTATGTATGTATAATTTGCGAGTAATCAAGTACTCGTTCATAAGGTAATGAGACTACTCGAACATTGAAATGACTGAGAACTGCCCATCCCTACTCTGTATACATAAATAATTTCTTAAACTACATTATGGCCCTTTTACTTCACTGGAGCATTAACTAATAGACATGAGAGTATATAAGTTGAATTACTGGAATATTTCTTCCATCTTCCCATTCCTTATCTATTATCTAACCCTCTTTGTAAATCCCTCTGATATATTTTTTTTGCTGTGTTCGAACCAGAGTGCTCTCTTTTAAAATAGAGCATCAGATTGGATTCCAGCAGGAGTTAATCAGAAATGCTGCATGGTGCACAAAGATGACATGCTTTATAAGCTGGGTGGAAAATAACCATCAGCTCCTGCCTCCAGACAAAATACTGGCAAATTTTGACAGAAACTGGTATGTGCATCAACCAAGCACTTTGGCAGGCACCCAACCATTGTGCGTTACAGTTTTTGATTATAAAAATCCAGTGTAAGTGGGCAGCAAGTTCTACAATACATTAATGGTTAGAGGTGTTATCTGCTCATGATCTATTAGTCACGATGTGTTTCCAAAGAGCCAAACACAAACATGCAGCCAACACCGAACCCTGTCCCTTCAGTGGCTGCGAGGAGGATGCTTCTTTGGACAGAGGCAGACAGATGTGAACACCGCTGGCTGAGCTGACCAGAGTTGAATCCCAGGTCAGCTGCACGAGACAACAATAACCAAAGGATACTATAAACTGCCCGAGCATGGTAGATCTGCTTGGAATTATTTGACAGACTCCCTGCTGGGATCTATCCGGTCTCTAAAGTGTCACAGCCCTGTCAGTGATGAGTGTTGGTTATGTGCCTGGAAGCGTACAGTAGCCCTGCTGGTTCCCATCCCTCTGATTCTTTTCTGCTGCATCTAACATATGTTCTTTTTTTCTCATCTCATGATAAAGACGTTATTCAATAAATGTTGTTGTTTTGAAAAGAAAAATTGTTGTTCAAGCTCTTTTTCTCTAGACTGCTATGAATTACTGTTTTTTTTTTTTATGTCTAAAGACAGGCAGTTATTCCATCTGATGATACATAATCACAAAACAACAAGAGTGAAAGCAACAACAGTAGAACAAGCAGCAAACATCTGTTCAAATGTAGTCCAATAACAAAACAAAAAAACGGACTTTCAAGTTTTCAGATTAGCTCTGTAACCATTTCTTCACATGTACAATCAAGAAAATGTGGTTGTATTTGATGTCAACACAAAATGTAATGGGGAAACAAGACATCAAATTCCTCAAAACTCAAAAATTGGAAACATTTTTATCACTATTTTTTTTTTTTTCTGCTAATTTCATTCACTCAACTGAAAACATCACTCATTTTGCAAATTGGGGATTCAATTTGTTCTACATATTTAGCACAATCGGGCATTATGTGCAGTCACATGGACGTGATTTTTCTTTTTTTTTATCCTTTTCTCAACGCTTGCTTCTTCTTTCTGCTGTGTAAAATATTTGGTGAGTCTTGTGCAAAATAAATCCGTCTACTGCTGGGTCAGACCATGATGAATCCCTGTTAAATTTTCTTCAATATGCCATTTTTCCATGCTGCAGTTTTATTTTTTTATGTTTTCTCTATGGGTGTGTAGTAACCCTACTGAGAATCCATTTCAAAATGGCAAGATTTTGTGTTGTATAATCCCACTTTATGATAATTACCGGGATGATTCCACTCCGGCTGTATATTTGAACCCAGATAAATACCCATGATGAATGACGTTTATGCCGTCACCAGCCCCGGCACACTGATTCTTATCTATTTATTTTTATATGAGATTACTATGTGAATCATGTGAACTAGTTTCATCCCTCTTGCATTTTAACAGTTTTACAAAGCAATTAAGGCCAAGTGCGATTCACTTAAGAGGTTGTTAATGCTGTATTTAAGAGCTCAGTCATTGCTGTTTATTTGCACTGTCACTGCTCAGTTCACAGCTTACGGCCGGGACTGATGTGTGCACACCTCTTAATGATGCTCAGTAATTTCTCATTTCATCCAACAGGCTTTGTGTTATATGCTATCATATGTTTGATTGTGTCTAATAACTCAAGTGGACTTACACTGCAGTGCTGTAAATTGCTTTAATATACCATGAGAGGGCTTGTCAATTAAATATGAAGTGTGTGCTCTTGCTGTGGCACTATAGGAAGAAAACAGGGACAGAAAGCTGTCAAGAGCAGAAATCCAGTGAGTCACCGCTCCCAATATTCTTCTTTTCTTTTTTTTTTTTAGGTTAAGAACAAATTGACACCAGACATGAAATATTACAAACTCAGAATATCCTCCACTTCACCTCTGCAATAAGGAGTTTTACACATTCACTGTGAAGCTGTGCTTCTGGTTTGAAGTGCTGACACCTGAAGTAGGCTGACGTGTCCTCACCACTCACTCCCTCTTATCGGGGACACACAGGCACCTTCCTCACACAGCGGACTGGACCAGCACTGCCACTTTTAACCTGCCTCCTCAGACTGGTGCTGAGGTGTTTTCATATGCCTCACGGTGATTCAAAATGAATTAGTCCTCTCTGTGTACTACACAACTGTACTCGTACTGTGAGTTGCAGTGACAGGGGAGGATTCTGAGATTAGGGAAGACAGACTACTGCATGAATAAGCAGGGCAGGAAGCTAACCAATTTGCCCATTGGCAAGCATTAAGTTTATAACAAGCATCTTGACAGCACATTTTCGTCTGAGGTTAGATTGTTTGGCAGGTGGCGGTATCAAATCTCCTCACCATGACGCCTGAAACTACAGATGTCAGTCTTCTCTCAAGCAAACTGCAGTGTGGTTTGATAGAAGCCAGAATGTGATGCAAACTAAGTGCAAGAAACAACCACAACACACATGGTTTTATGGCTTTAAGGTGAGAAATCTTGACATCTGAAAGCCACGAGTTACCCATGCTTGGAAAGCAGAGTATAACAAAATGAAATGACAGAAAAGCACAGTGTGTGCTGAGCCTCAATTTACGCTATTTTTTTAAGAGTTCTTAACTGGAATGAACACCAGAGAAGGTAGGAGTTCAGTCTATTATGTTCAGTTCAAACATCAGGGAGATGGGAATCAAAATTTAAAAATCTCTAACCAGGTGGGAGGAAAGATTACAGAAAGCAAGAAAACTTGTCTGCAATGGTTCAGATCAGAGAAAACAAACTGCAGTGATCGCCTCCTTTAGATGCAACTGGAGCTCTGAACAATGGCTGTTTTCTTTCCAAAGTGCCTAGTGAGTTGACAAATCCAACACCACCTACGTGGACATAGCTGGTGGTAATTTCCAACCCAGTAAATAATAAAAGAGGAAGTACTCTGATCCCAAACTCTCATATCAGCAGGAGCAGATCTGCAGTCTAAATCTTTTTTGAGGATGCATGTTCCGGTCCTCCAGGTTCAACACCGAGTTCATGTTGTTACTTGCTGTACAGTCATTGTTTGATTAAAGTGAAACTAAAGGAAATGAACAGTCTAGATGGTTCATAAAACATTTAGAAAATACTGTGAATGCACATAATTAAAAACATATTTTCTCTAAAGTAGCAAATCCGTATTTAAGGGGATATTCAGGGCCGCTGTTGATGCTGGTTTCTGCCATTTAGCTCTGGCATTATGACAAACTTGTTGACGATGCCAAGTAGGTCATTGTTAAAGCCAACCTGTGTCAAATAGCATTTGCTATTTATTTTTAGCGTATTTTTAATGTGACTCGCAGATGGTTGCTGCACACAGCACTGTACAATGACTCATAAGTGTCACCGAGTTTAACAATCACAGGAAAGTGTATAAAAAACAGAAAGTCTATTGTGATAAATCATTAAACCGGATCCATCTGGTACGCAGAACAAACACTAATTGTTATTTGCAAATATTATCTTGACCTAGGCCAGTTTTCAGGCATTACAGGTTATTATTTCATTAGCTATTTTCTAAGTGTACTTTTCCCTCAGCTTGCCAGGTTATGTATTATTCACAGTGGTTGCTCTGAAGTCATGGAGAGATTAAACAGATTAAAATAAATCTATTGTAACTGTAATTTGATGTTTGCTCATGGGCATTAATGACCATGTTATGGTTGTCATGAGGCTTCACTAGCTCGCTGCTGCTGAGTGACACATTCACACATGGCAGCACACTGCCATCATCTGGCTGATGGAGAGCACATCCCAGTTGTTCTATGAGTGGTCGTAGAAATACTGCATTTTGGGTATCTGATGTTTTACAGTCAGTTCTTTGGGGTCTACTGGAGTTAAATTTGAATTTAAATTTGAGGCTTCAATAGTTTTACTTTGGTTAATCCGAAATGACTACAGTAAGAAAAGGTGGGCTTTTCATTTTTGGACTACTCTCTTAGTTTCTCAGCAAGTGTGAATAGTTCAACTTTTAGTTGAGATCACAATTAACAGCACAGCCAAAACAAAAAACTGTAAAACTGCAATGTTAACTATATATATACCTCTCGCCATCTGTTTTTCAATCTTCTGAGATGCAGTTTCCACTGAGAAACATCTGTTTTAAGAAGCTTAATGGAATAATATGGTAAATTCTTGCTGATTAGCAGTGACAATGGTAGTGCTTGTGGTACAAACTTGCTCACACCGAGAACGTCTGACATGTTTGTGTCAGCTGACAAGATTTTCCAGGAACTGCAGCAAACCTACATTGTGGATGTTGTCTTTATCACAGTATGTGGGACAGTGTTTCCAAACACTGGCTGTGATTTCTTTAGGTCTGAGGATGAGTCTAATTTTGTACTCCATGCTGTTTTAACAGCATACTGAAAATCTTGGCCTACTGTTCAAAACGTTTTGTCTTGTTTATGATGCTATTCTGATCCGTGTCACTTTAAAATCAAATATTCTGCATCAATTCTGTTAACTAATTGAGTTTAGATCAGTATCTACTTTTTATTTCATTACAAAAGTAAATATTCTTATCTCAGTAGTAAAGCTGTATATTCTGTTTTGGTTTGTTTTATGTTACTAATGATGGATTTTTCCACTGGTGCTGATAAAAAAATAATGTAAAAATATTCCTACAGTGTAATGATCCTGTTGACTTGATGTATGTCTGTATTAAATCGCACTGTTTCTCAGTTTTAGCATCAGGACACTTCAGTCAACTGTTCAGTCAACTAACAAAAACACATTTACCGCCTGTGTGTGAAAGCAGGCACTGATTTTCTTTATTTCTTTTTTTTCCCTGATCCGAGTAAAGGTTGACTGATTTTCCTCTGGGTACATGATTATACAATATTCTTTACAGCGGATTTGTAATACATAACAGTGCTTTTAAAGTGATTGCATTTTGTGGTCCTTTGTGCCTTCAGTGGGATCACTGTAACTTTTTATTGTATATATATTTTTTAAAGTATTTATAATTTGAGGTATTCATTAGGGTTTGGCATTAATAGACTGTTATTTTGTAAATCATGGAGTTAATTGCATTTCTCAGAGGTGGAAGTAGCTTATTCCCATTTTATTTTACTCTATATACATCACAGCATTTCAGAGGCAAATGCTGCAATCCACCACAAAAGAGGTCATTCAGCCAAACAAATATTTTTGCATTTGACATTTGAAGTATATTTATCAAAACATACCTTCTGTCGTAGTTAAATTCTAATATAGAATTTTGATTTGTACTAGAGTATTTTTTTACTTCAGTAAATCCGGGTACTTCTTACTGCAGTACTGTGAAAGAACAAACTGACTAACACCACTCTCGCCACTGGTTTTGCTATTGCACGTTTTACCAGGTTATTAGGTGCATAGTAATCTTGTCATACTTTGTGTTTTTTTTTTTTGTGTACATCAGTTTGTCTTGTAGAACCTGTTTTGCTGTTAATATAGCCATCTATGTTATATGTTAATATACCATCTGCGTTGTTTTGGTTACCGTCTGCAAGGTGGAAACGGTTACAACACCCCAACATGAGTCCGACCAATGGGGAGAGGAGGGGGCGGTGCCGTCGGCTTCATTTCTCATCGGTGTGTGAACCACAACAAAACAGCGACGACACGACGAATGGCAAACAAGTCAGAATAAAACACAAAACAGGTAAGACGTTAGCTGACACCACGAACCGCTTGGTTATTTTATTTAACACACAGCTCACTGCCAGTGGAGTATTGAACGGGTCTGGGTACGTATTTACGCAGCGCGCGGGCTGGTCTGCTGAGCCGCCGTTGATTCGTGCCATTTCATTAATTAAATGTCTAATTTACGCGACGACATGCAAACCCGTTTTTACGATTGTGTCGTGTAGGAATATTTAAAGCCAAATATCGGTTTCGGTGGTGAGAATGGAGGCGGTATTATGGTTTACTCTTGGCCGGTACGCTGTGTTCTTCTTGGCTGAGCCTCGGCGGCTAAGCGGCTCGGCAGCATGGCGGCTCGGCCTGTGTTTGCGATGTAGACACAACAGACAATCCTGGTCGGCATTTCTCTGAGCCACAGCCTGCGGTTTGACTCAGGCTATTATTATCTTCCACACTGTTGTGTGGATCTTTTGCATTGTGTTACGTTAGCAATTATTACCAACGGGTGCTTTGGCCTAACGCCACCGGTAGAAGAAGTGCTCACATCAAGAGGAACCATTACCACATTACCCCGTTACAACTACAGGTCCTGCTTTCTTAATCCTACTCAAGTAGAAGCACTGAAGCATCCTCTGTTAAATATATTTCAACTATGAAAAGTAAAAGTGTTTTTTGCATTATTAAAGTTACTTAAATGAAACCATATGAGAAGTGGAGCTGTCAACAACTCTCAGTGTGACAGGCCGCAATTAGACACTGTGTTGTAACTAAAATGTCAATGTAGTTGGAAACCACTTACCTAATCTGAAACAGTGCTTAGTGTTTTAGGAGCTCATATTTTCATGTAAAATCATATCTTTTGAAGTCTTAATCTAAGAGGTAACTAGTAGATAAAAATGTACTATATAAGTACAAACTGCCAAAGACACAGTGGATGACTTGACTGTTCTCACAAGCTTTTAATTTAGAGGAAACCTACTTTTCCTACAATTATTGGTGAATATATATATAATCTAGACGCACAGTAATATTAATGATGAACGATGGAAGACACACAATGAGGAAATATTCGAGTAAAAGTCATGCATCTATTTACGGAAGAAAACAGAAGTATTATTTGAAAAATGTACTTTCAGAATCAAAAATAAAAGTACTCATAGTGCAGAATGACCCATGTCAGTATTGTATCATTATTGGTACATTAACATGTAAACGGTTGTTTATTATTTCCTTCTGAGATGCAGTGAAGTATAAAGTAACGTGTGGAAAAACCTATGTAAAGAACAAGTATTTCCATACAGTACTTATTTAAATGTGCTTAGTCACTTTGCACCATCAAGGAAATATTATGAACACCATGTGATAGACAAAACAACAGTACTCAGTGGACCATCCACTATAGTTTCCTACCATCCGCTAGTCTTGAAAAGTGCTATATAAATAAAGGCTTACCACTACCACAGACAACAGACGGTCACAAAAACTCACTTTTAAAATGGTTAAAAATGTTAGACAGCTGCTACAAGTCTAAATAGCCAAATGATTTTTGACCAGAATATATATTTCCTTAATCTATTTTTACCCAGTATTATTGTCCTTGCACAGATGTGTATATACATGAAGAGTCTCTTAAAACTTGTACTTACTAAATACTTATATTTATGAATATTATACTGATGCCAGAGATGTGACCATCAATTTCCAGTATTCACCAAAGACTAGTGGCTCATTCTCCATTTAAAGACAATCAATGTCTATCATTTAAGGCCTTAATGACCAAGATGTCACCTATAAAAAGTATAAAAAGTCTCACTGCTATGATCTCTTTTGAAGGATACTACACAAGCTGTAAGCCTAATGCACTGTATACAAACATCTATTCAGCAGCACACTTCCAAGCCCTAACAGAATTATTCCTCATATATTACAAGGGTTTTTTTTTTTTATTATTATTATTATCACGGACAGTGCACCAGTTGAAGTCTCTTCCTCTGGGGAAATGTTTGCTGGAATCTGTCCAGGTCCAATTTCACATTCAAATGGCTGTGTGGCATGTGGTTAGTCAGCACGTCCTGCTGCATCTATACAGCAGTTCCTCTCTCCTCCCCTCTATTCATGCCATCTTTTGTGTTGTGTACAGACAGCTGCAGCTATGGGCAAGTCCCAGTCACACTTGGCCAAGCACAAAGACGAGAGTCAGGACGCACTGACGACTGCTGGCGACTACGGTGACGGTCAGACAGAAGAGGATGGAAAAAATGGGGATGTATCTCAGTTCCCCTATGTGGAATTTACCGGGCGGGACAGTGTGACATGCCCCACATGTCAGGGCACTGGGAGAATCCCACGAGGTACAACTTTCTAGATATTAGTCATTATTACTCAGTGACCATTATTAGTATAAATTTTAACTCTGTATACAGAATTGTTTCTCTTTAACATTAAATATTCAAGACTAAATAAGCAACAACCAACATCCTTAAATATTGTTTATTAGGAGTCTTCAGGTCTGTGTGGGTATGGATTTGTCACATTTGATTGACAATGACAGCAATGAAAATGAAATGAAATCTACAGGAACCACCTGCACATCTTGGTGGCTCCAAAGTCTGACTCAGAAATGTTTTTAAGTCCTATTTATGGACAGTGATCAGCTCTCTGCTGTTTGGGAGACAGTTTTGTTTCAGGCAAGTTGAGTTTTAATCTGTACAAGTGCAGAGGCCTCTACCAGGATCTTACTGTGATATAAAGGCAACCACACAGCAAACTCTTTCACCCGAAGTGAGCTACAGTTTTACATTTTAAAAAATCATGCATTTTGCAGTGAAGATGAGTGAAGGCTTCTGTGTTTTTATGTCCAACTCCAAAATGCTCACACGAAACCTAAACTTTATATAAATCAGATCCAGAATGCTAGTGCACGCATTTACAAATATAATACTACAACTGTCCAAATGTAAGGAATACAAGTTTCACACAAGATTCAACCAGATCTTAAGGCCTTAATGTCTACAGAAATGCTACAGATCACAGATACAGCAGGTCCATAAGAATAATGATAAGAAAGAGAAAATGAGTATTTGCAGTACGCCATATTGACTTTTTCTTAACTTAAAGATAACACAATTAAAGATCCATTTCCATCTTCAATTATCTCTACATTGAGAATAAACCAATCATTGATTAAAAAAAAGAAATAACGTATGATTTCACAATATGGCGATAAGAGTCTAGCTCTACAGCAGTATTAGATAGTGGGAAATTTACAACCTGCTCCTAACTCAATCAGTCAAATGACAGCTTTCCTATCCTTTTTTTTAAATCATTCAACAGGTCAAGAGAATCAGCTTGTGGCTCTGATTCCATACAGCGACCAAAGGCTCAGGCCAAGCAGGACGTAAGTCTGCACTCTGTGCTGTTTTTACAGATTAACTGTGTAAGCTATCTGTATGATTAAACTAAATGAACACACAGGGGCGTGATAAGATATCAGCTGGTTTCAGGGTCTCACTTCTCTTCTCCCTCTCCTGCAGAAAACTGTATGTCACAATATCAGTGGCTCTCTGCCTGCTGCTGTCTGGCCTGGCTGTTTTCTTCCTATTCCCTCGCTCCATTGATGTGTCGTATGTGGGGGTGAAGTCTGCCTACGTCTCCTATGACCAGGAAAAACGAATCGTCTATCTCAACATTACAGTAAGATTGTGTAGTTATGTACTCCCTTAACTTCAAATAAAACCGCAATCATACACTGTAGGAGAATTTGAATGTGAATATTGCGGAGCATTTAGCAGCTAAAGAGCCAAAAGCAGAGCTAAAAGAGTGTGAATATTGGACATAGATTCACTAGGGGGACAGAAACACGACTGCTAATGAATGCTAATGTTACTCCGTGTCTGCTGGGTGTGTATATAGGCCACTGTTTGCGAACAAGTTTGCCATTATTAACTTAAAATGTGATTATATGTCAGTGTTGTGTGTTTACAGCTGGTTTCTGCTGCCTCCAAGCAGCAAAAAAAATCTGTTACTGCAGCTTTAAAATGCTACACCTTTCTAAATTAGGAATTACCACAAGGTCCCTTCTGCCACAATCTCACACCTTTTCTCCTCTTGTATCCAGAACACTCTGAACATCACCAATAATAACTACTACGCCATATCTGTGACCAACATCACAGCGCAAGTACAGTTCTCCAAGACGGTGATAGGCAAGGCCAAGTTTAACAACAGCACAGTGATCATACCACTGGATGAAGAGCAGGTAGGTTTGAAATACTTCACTGTACAGAGAGGAGGTAAAAAAAAATCAATTCAAGTGAATGCACTGAACTTCTGATCCACTTTAGTTATGACACTTTCACAGCCCACACAACAGCTCATTGTTACACCCACAGTCACAATACCAAGCAGCCCCATCTGACTTAACTCATAGACTTGTCTTGTGACTTCTTAAAATTAATATCAATTATATTCAGTCATTCAAATCCAGTCTTCAAACAGATGTTCTAAGCACCGTTAAAGCCTCATTTGTCACATTACAAATCTTGGCACCACCTCTCACTACTGGACATTGTTTAAACAGAATTTAGGAGAGAAAAAACACACACCAAACCACATTAGGTTTAGTTTTAAATAGCAGAAATGTGTAATATTTTGATATAAACTGTGTTGTTGCAGATTGACTACACAGTTCCCACCACCATTGCTGATGAGATGAGTTATATGTTGTAAGTAACCTACTTAAAATCCTAAAAGTGCACTATTGATACGTGGATCATGATTATTTTTTCATTTTATACCTTTTTTTTTTTTTACAGTGACTACTGTACTTTGCCAACCATTAAAGTCCACAACATAGTGGTGATGATGCAGTAAGTATGGCTGGATGAACAGTTATTTAAACATTAGGTATTGTGATTTTTATCCTTCGGTTTGTCGTGAGATGCACGACTGGGCATCAGCCTGTTTTATGTCAACATCTCTCTCCTCCACACTCGCATAGTTTCACCCACACATGTTGAAGAGCTGCCCAGAACAGCCCCGGCCTTCTGCTGTGGAGTACTGCTTACACCAACAGAAGATACTTGGGCCTTTGGGAGCCTTGCTAATTTACACGTCAACGCTGACATTAAAGCAGACTGTAAATTTAGCAACTATTTCTCAAAGGCAGAAATGAACTTTATTATTTGACTTAATCCTCTGTGGTAAAAGCGTTCGAGCCAAGTATCATGAGACTAAAATCCAGTGGAAATGGGAAAGAAAAGTTGTAATGTAATGACCTAAATGGAACTTGCGAATGTTTGTTGCAGGCTTCATTTTGATGCAATTAACAAGGGAAAACAATGTTTATCAATCAAAACAAGCAACAAAGAGTGATGACAGAAATCAGTGCAGTTTGTGTCTAGATATTTTGGGAGGTGAGGCAAACCAGGAGAACAGAAACAAAACAATATAACCATAACATGAATCTAATGCAGACATTCTGTAAATAAGTATTAGGTTAGGGTTAGGTTAGGTTAATTAGTTTTCTGATGGCAGACTAATGATTGCAGTACTACTTAGAGCAAGCCACTGCAAAGCATTGTGGTCAATGAAAATGCAATCTTGTGATTAGCAACGTTCAGACTGGCTTTACTCAGCTCGCATACATAAACCAGGAGTTAAACAGTTAGAAAATCTGCTGACTTTTCAAGATTATGAATTAATGTAATAAAAAATAAAAACTATTTTAGGGATTTATCCATTTCCTGTGGATCTTGAAAATCTAGTCAAACAAAAACTTCTGCCCCAGAGAAATATTTATAATCTACTGAAGCTCAAATCTTAATCTGTTAAGAAGGAGGGGATTTCCCATCTGTTATTCCCACACCATCTCAGGATTTAAAAAAAAATGACAGCAGCATGTCTCACCTTGTTGCTGGATGTACGGTAGTTGACTCTGTGGTTGACCTTTTCAGGGTGACGGTGACGACATCGTACTTCGGACACACGGAGCAGGTCTCCCAGGAGATGTACCAGTATGTGGACTGTGGGGGGAACACCACCTCCTTGCATGGGCATGTGCAGGTCTACCAGTAAAACAAGCAGAAGACCCTGGGTGTCAGATACTGCTGCAAGTGAGGTTCTCTCACAGGTTGACTGGGCTGACTCCTGCAGAGGAAGTCCTCAACAGTGAAATGATTGAAAGCAGTAGTTTCAGATATGATGCACTTTAGCCGGATCCTTATCTTCAGAAAGTATTGAGAATGTTGGATGAGTACAGCAGGAATGCGGTAACTGCTGCTGCCCCCTACTATTCTATACCACTTTTAAATACTTTTAATAAAAATACAATAACTAAGCTACAAGAGGTACTTGATTTTTTTTTTTTTTTGGTCTTAGTGAAAACCACTGAGCAGTTCCTAACCACTCTTATCTGCCCTCTTTTCATTCCTTCCTGCTGCAGCTTTTCTTCCTTTTTTTTCATGAAGTAGACTTCTTGATATTGTGTAGTGCAATACGTTTGGTGTATCATCTTATGTCATTTTTTTGAGGGGGGGCTCAGAATGTTTTTTATTTTCAGCTTGAGTAAAGGTTGGTAGTATCAGTCTTTTCTTATGTTTATCTATCATCCAGCAATCATGACTAATGTGAAGATTTTGACATCAGCATATTTTTTATGAATAATTGAAACCATTTTGCCATTTAAGAAAAAATAACTTTTTAAAAAGGGATAATATTTTCAATTTCATAGCAAATGTGGAAGCAATACAGTGGGCTGTTAAATACAGGAATATGTAAATGTAAATATAAAATATGTTCTTTCCTTCTGGTTTGCTTCAAAGCATTATATCTAGAATAACGCCTGGTCTGGAAGTAACTTTTTCCCTTTAACGAGGCCGTCTTATTTGTGTGGGTTATGGTGTCAGTGCTATATTAATCCACTCTGCACCTTTACTTTGAGTCGACTGCTACTCTTTAATTTTTGAGATTACAATGACTTCTGCCTGTCTCTTTTATCCCGTGGTATCATTTTGCATTGGCTTTGGATTGATCACCACAAGTGACTCACTGTGAATGCTGTGATAATATGTTAAAGTTTAACAGCAGCATAGATTGTGTAAGTTGCTGAGTGACATTTGTTTTGTCTGACAGACCATGCCCCATAACACATAAATGCCCAATACATGATTTCTAAGTTTAAAATTTCTGATCTGATTCTTATTTTCTAATTTGTGATCACACAGATATTCTGTCTGTTAATACAATTCCCAGTCATCATAAGAAAACTGTAAGATCCAACCCTTCATGACATTTCATGAGACAAGTTTAGATGTGAAAACCTTTCTGTTTCTGCCTAACATCTCCACAATGTTTTTTTGTGTTTTAAATGCATGAAGCTGAAAATAAAATCATGGTTCACTTCAAAAGTCTTTTCAGTATTTTTCTGTGCGCTTGTAAATGTCTCTGTACACACTGGGTGTTCTGCTAAACCACAGTAACATCCGCCTCTGATGAAGACCCCAAAACTGTTGGTTTATTTATTTACACATTATTTATTAATTACATTATAACTTACTTTCATATTTATCAGATACTTAAAATGATGTTAACATCCACATCATTATTTTTTTTTTATTGTGGTAAAAATCTTTCAGCAGTGTTGATATTTATCAGGTGTTTTTACCATAATTAGGATAAAACAACCTAGAAGTGAACATTTTTGTTAAGTTGTGTCTCGATCGTACTAAAGAATATGTCTTTCAAAATTAATATTTATCATAAGGCTGCAACAAACTATTTTAATTTTCGATAAATCAGCTGATCATTTTCTCAAACAATAATTGGATCTATGTCAGAAAAGAGTGAAAAAAGTCCATCACAGTTTCCCAGAACCAAAATAACATCTTCACTTGTCTTATTTTGATGGACCAACAGTCCAAAACACAAAAGATATTCAGTTTACTATACAACAAACAGCAAATACTCACATTTGAGAAGTTGGAAACCAGTGAGTCTTTGGAATTTTTGATTTAAGAAACAACTAATTGATTATAACAATAGTTGAAAGTTAATTTTGTGTTATTTGGCTGATCAATTAATCATTTCATCTCCAGATTATTGTCTCCCAGTGCAGCCACATGTTTTCATAATTGGAACAACTTTCATGCGGGGGGGGGGGGTTGTGAAATATTGGATCATGTAGTAAAGTAATATAAACTACAAATACTTCACTGCAGTACTACTTCATTGCATTCCACCATTGCCAGACGACAAATAATAAACAAGAGGGAAACGAGGACAATGAGGTCCAGAATGTGAACTGAATGGACAGACCACCACTAACCCCACCACTAGAGGGCAAAACAAAAAGCCTCCCTCCAATGCAGAGGAACAAAGAATCACTATCTAGATATGTAGGCCAGTAAATACCCACAGAGCAATAAGCCTCATCTGTTTGGTTTAGACTTTTTAGTCTGATTGGATTTAAGACTATAGTTGAATAGTCCGTTTCCCTGTATAACAAAAGTTGCCACCGATATGTAAAAAATGTTCAGATATAACCATCTATCTATATAATCTATTTTTTTTCTTATCATTTACATGCTATACATGGTTGTATTTTACTGTATGTCACTGTGTTACTCATGACTTCTTGATGCAGCTAAAAACACACAACGTCCCCAGTGATCATGGTATGTTCACATCTGCTGCTCTCATTAAAGCACCAGTTCACTTCCTCTCTAAGATCCAGGTCAGTGGTTTGGACCAGAGCTACACTGAAATACATGTGGCCAAAAAATGGAGGAAAAACACACATGCACACAACCACTGAGCACCATCAGTTTCCTCTTTGTCTCTTATGGTATTTTGTTTTCATAGACTGTCAGTCAAAATGTTATTATATGACATAAAATATAATCTAATGTAAATGTATTAATTTAATGTAATTAGTGACATTATTGGCTTATTTTATCAGTATTTACATGTTAGCAAACATCTAATAATTTAATTAATTTGTTATGAACATTTTGATCATTTTTTTCTTAAGTGAAGTTTACTGTTGAAAGTGTTATTTTCCTCTTTATCTTTTACTGTTACTATCATCTTTGACAATAGATTTAATGTTAAACTGTCAAATAAATAAATATCTTTGTCACAACTCCACATTTAAAAGGGAAAGATGTTTCTTCACTGCATCAAAAAAGTGACATAACATGAACAAACATCAGGATTAGCCTTCAAAGGTCCAGTATTTATCATTTATCATTATGCTATGTCTTGCCATCATTTATAGTCTGTTATTTTCTGGTTTGAGATTGTACTTGTCGCCACATCTACACTGATAAGCAATTGTTTGCTTCTTTGATATCAAAATGGTTTATAATTAAACCATGCTACAATAGACTTGCGATCTGGGTGTTTCCAAGCCTTTGTCTACATGCTGGGCATTAAGCCAGCCTGCCCTTGACCATTGCTAATGATAAGCCGGTCAAGTACTGAACATATCACAATGTGTTATCAAACAAAAACGCTAAACACAGTCACATAATTATGTGCCTGTAATTCTGTACTAATTCAGCTTGACAACTCAGTCTAAAGTTCATGACTTGTTTGGATCCAAACTGAAAAGTCACAAAGGAGGACTATCTCAGGCCAAGCTGTCTGGAAAATGAAAATGAGAACTACTGAGTTTCAAAGCTTTGTCTCGCTGCCAAGACCGGACTCAACGACATACAACAAACCCAGTTCTTGAATCAGTGTTGGCTGCACGTCCAGAGTGACTGGCAATGAATGAGCAGTGGAGGCTATTCAAAGTCTTACTCATGCCCTTTAACCAGCAGCTTTAAAGTTACAGGATGATCCATCTGACTACTTGGCAGTCTGGTATCAACATACAGAACTTTGTATGAATGTCACTGTAGGCAGATGAGCAGCTACAGTGTACTGGATTTTTCCTACTAGCTCGCAGCCAACAGGTTTAACTGTACAGAGGCACGGTAGAGAAGACAGCTACATCCGCTGCTGATTTGGTGTGTTATTTCCATTACAGCAGACCTTCCCCCTCATCCCGTAGTTAATATAGGCCCAGCAACTTCCACTCACCAGGTAAAAGGAAATGGCTTTTCCATATGTGCTCTACATGAGCACACTACCTAAAAGAGGTCAGACTCACTGAAAATAATACTCTGAGTCCACTGGATGTGGTCTCCCATCACAAGAATGCAAACATACAGTATGTCCACTACAGCATGACTGTTCATGTTTATGTCTCTTCAAACAGTGTCACACTGGATAACCAACAGAACGTGTTATCAATAGTTTTTATAGGATTAAGCATATCCAAAGAAAACTTCTCACAGTGGATATTCAAAGTAATTTCTCACTTGTGTTGTACTGGGACAGGGGCAGAACTATCTGCAGGGCTACATACCTGTAAAGGTAAATGATAATGTTGTGTTTTGTTTTCTTAATTTGAGCAACAACAAAAAAACACCCCATGGCTCTATGTCCAAGTCCCATTCAAATGAACATATTTCAAATCTTGTTTTTGGACTGAATTTTCATCACCTGTGAAAAGGTCACAGTAAGGTAACAAACATACAACCACACTACAACTATCCATCGATCTGCTTTCACACCAACTTGCCTCAATATAATGGGTTTGTATTCATTTTTTAGTTCGCTTTACCGTTTAGCTGTACATATACAGAACTGAAAATCTTTTAGGCATCATCATCATTTAACTTCATACCAAGTGCAGTAAACAGATTTAGGCTGTCTCTCTCTTTGGCTTTATGTTTGGGCCAGTCAGGCACCTACCTGACAGTCCTGCATGACGGATAAGAATCTAAACATTTAAAGTGCCTAAAACTCTTGCACTGTACTGTTCATGTGAGTGCTACTGAAAACCAGTCTCCTTAATGTCCCAAACTTTTTCTTCCACTTTTTATCCCTCAAGTCATTTTAGGATTATTAAAATCCTCTTATTCCACTGCATCTGACAGTGTCATATATATTCTGTATTACAGTTTTCCAGTTCTAAATTGAAGCTATATGACAAGTGAGATATTCAAGACCTAGACTCCATAATTTAAAGGCTTGCGCTCTTCCAGTCCTCCAACTTCATGTGTTTGGTGCAAACTTTGGGATCTCCACCAGAATTTAAAATAAGGTTCTGGGAGTTTTAACAAAGTTTGTACTGACTGACCCACCAATACATTTTTTAAACATGCACTAAACAGGACTGTGCTGCATTACACTGACAGGTGTTTCTATTATTTAAGGCAACCATCGTGGATATAAATGGGGGTGGACAAAATAATGGAAAAACTTATTCAATACAATTCAACAGCAGCCTCCAAAATGATCACAGTTGAATCAACACATCTCTAAAACACTTCCAACACATACTGAACATTAAATGTCATAAAGGGAGGATTTACTGCAGGACTGTTGTGTTAAAGTCTGCAATAGTTTTAGCCAGGTGTCACCTGAGAGACTTTAGCCACTAGCTAATACGTGTTTTGAGTTAGCGTTAACAAAAACATTACACAACTGCTTTTTAATCCCCATTGAGGATTAATTTTAATTATTGACTTTCCTGCATCCATTTGCGTAATTTGTTAGTTTAACGCTAAGAGAAAAGTGTTAGCTAGCTAAAGTAGCTAGTTAGCTTAAAAGTTAAAGTTACCGTTAGTACTTTGAACTTCGAGACCGTTTCTTTGAGAAAACGTTTTATATCGTCTTTCAGTTGCCAACAACTAAAGTTTGTGTTGTTTGTGTTGTTTGTGTTAATGTGTCCAGTGTTTCCCGGCCCCCACCACAGGACACTCCCCTCCCCCCCCCGGGACTAACCTGCATGAGCTGCAGTTTCTCTAGGTGGAGCAGCGGAGGGACTTCTCTCCATCTCCGTCCACCGCCTGTCTCTGTCCGTCCTTCCCCTGCTCTCTCTCTCTCTCCAGTTTACACACCGACCATGGGCTCTGTGGGTCCCGGCTCAACGGTTCTCTTTCTCGCCTCCTTGGTGGCTCTGGTCGGCGTCTCTTCCGCGGGCTCCGACGCACCCCGGGGAGTCGCGGTCGGGTTCGTCTTCGACCCCAAAGCGAAGTGCGAGCCGCCGTGCGAACACGCAGGAATCTGCATCCGCAACAACACATGCTTCTGCTCCAGGGGCTATGAAGGAGAGACCTGCCAGTATGGTGATGTTACAAACCTTTTGACCACGTTTATTTTGAAGTGCATTTAGTGTGTAACATGTTTTCCTTTGTTAATTAGGAAAAATATACGGGAAAATTAATCGATTAATCGTTTTGTCTGGAAATGTGCAAATAAGACAAAGAAAAGCATCAAAGTCCTTATTTTGAGAAGCTGGATCCAGAAAATGTTTGGGATTGTTGGTTGAAAAAAATTACTTAAACAATTCACTGGGTATCAAAATAGTTGCCAATTATTTATTTTTCGACCGATTAATCAACTAATCCTTGCAGCTCTATATCATATGCTTCCTCTTTAAAGTGTGTTTACATGTAACTTAAACCATTTTATTGCAGAATTTACATCACAGAGATTCATGTCAGCGAAAGCCAGACATTGCTCTACCTTGATGGGAAAAGCACATTTATTTCAAGACATAAAGAGGCTCATTTCCAAATGAGCAACATTCATGTACACTTCTATAAGAGCGAGTTATTTTGCTACTGATTTTTAAAAATGTCTAACATAAACACTTAAAATCATGTGTTTCCTGTGTGAATTCAGCCAACTGTTATCCCAAATGTAAGAATGGAGGGGAGTGTCTTCGCCCTGGAAAATGCAGATGTCCTCCTGGATTTGGAGGAAGATACTGTCACAAAGGTAAGTGGGTTTATTTGGCGTGAACTGTAAATGAAATATCCAGTTGGTCCAGCAGTTGTTGACAGAATCAGTGGCTGTGTGATTTTTTTGGGAAGATTCAGAAAGCATTTTTTCCCTCTGCTCTTAATGTCGTACATTTAACTTAACTCTATTTTCTTTCCTCCGTGTGATACAGTAGAACTACAGCCATACATTCCAGTACGCAGCTGTCCCTCTTTACCAGACATACATCAGATTCCTTCTAACCTCCGGTCAGAAAGTGGAGCAGCTGGATTTTTCCCAGAAAGTAGTTCAGTAACCTTGGAGCTAAAACTTTTCCACTGGCTCAACCTTTACATGCTGTTATTAAGTGAATCTATCAAGGCTGTAGTCACCAAGGAGGACAGTAATGTCATGTCCTGAGTTTGGGGTTTATACCAACCTGTGAAGTTTATGCTATGTCACTACAGTCAAAGTTATGTAGTGAGTTTTTAAAGGATGGTTATTATGTGACTCTTTATGGCAAAAACATAAGTTGAATCAAAATAAAAGTGATTTATCTCCCTGGAGAATTCTTTGAAACAGTATTCAGACTAGTGTTTTCCAACTTAAAGGATTTACCTTGAGACGCCACAGGGGCGGGCTTTGTTTAATCCTTGCCTTTTTCTAAGAAGATTTCAGGATAATTGTACCTTTTCGTGATTCTAAAAAATGTATTAAAACATAATAACCACCCATAGACATATGCAATTTGTGACAATGGGTTGTTAGGAGGCATTGCTTCATGTAAGGGGTCATGGTTAAAAACACAAAGGGCAGGAGACTGATTTACACAGTTGCGCAGGAACAGGTAATTTAACAGGAGGGTTGCCTATAGGGTGTTAGGAATCATGACCAGGTTCTACTTCTACATGAATAAAGTATCTATCTATCTATCTATCTAAAATCAATGCCGTCAGAAACCACGTGAGGACAGGTATAACTCTTTGATCAACATCACTGCTGACAGGTGTGGTCTGTGTGTGTTTTGGCAGTGACGTGTGATGCAGGATGTTGGAACGGAGGGGAATGCACCGCCGTCAACGGAGTGGCCAAGTGCATCTGCCCCTCGAGCTGGACCGGCTCAAGATGCCAAGAGGGTCTGTTTATAGCCGTATCTAATTACCCTATTAACACCAAAGGTCAAAGTCATGGAGCCGGTCTCCCAGCTGGAGCTTCATCAGCAGTAGACTACTAAAACATTTTCTCAGGCTTTTTGACAGTGGAAAGCAACATTCAGAAGATCAATCTATCTTAGTGGTTATGTGTGATATTTAAGTTTTACAGCTTGTTCATGATGATTAAGACAGTAGCAGTAAATTACAGTTTAATTTCTGCTTCACACATGTTTTAAAGGGGCGGAGCTTCTTCGGAGGCAAAATGCACAAGTTCAATCAACAAAGACTTCAGTGATTCTGAGTAGGGTCTTTGTGTGTTCACTCTGGAAAAGTAAAAATACATTTTACTCAAAGTAGACAGTATGAAAAACACAACATGGTTTTTATGGTTACTACTGATGCAAGCTATTCGCCCACAATGCAATGCATAAATGAAAGGAAGTAGCTGCCCACAGCTGGAAAGATACAGGTGATACAGCTCCAAAACAATGTTGGAAAACAAACTGTCTCATTGGGAAGTTTATATGGTGAGTGGCACACACTGCTTAGAGCTAAATGCTAATGTCATCATGCTAACATGCTGATGTGCAGGTATGTTCACTATGTTCACCATCTTAGTTTAGCATTGCTAACGTTTGCATACTAGCACTAAACACCAAATGCAATAGGGTCTGACGGGAATGTCATTAGTTTTGCATGTTCTTGGTGATAAACCAGAGTATTGGACACACTAAAATCATGATGATGGCACTGAAGGAAAAGTTTCAAAATCAGACAAAATCAATGTATTTTCTGTTGTCTAGGTTAGCCTAGGTAAGCCTCTGGAGCAGCTCTGCCTCCATCACATATGTGTAACTTGGTATAAAGCTCAGATCTGCTTCCTGGCATGCTGAGAATGTTTCTCTATGGTTTGTTTCCATGCAGCAATTTGTCCTCAAGGCTGTAGGAACGGGGGAATCTGTGTGGCTCCAGGAATCTGCAGCTGTCCGGAGGGATGGCTGGGCGGGGCCTGCCACACTGGTGAGTTAAATCTGGTCCCAAAGACCAAGTACTTTCATATGCATCAATGCACTTTACAAGCATGATTTCTTTCGTCTCTCCTCTTCCTCTCCCCCTCATTCAAACTCTTTTCAGTTTGGTCTTAAATCCCTGTGAACTGTCTACATGTCACTGAGAAGACTAATGGTTCAGATATCAGTCTGCCAAACCGACAAGAATGATATAAATTGTACGTAGGTGTTTATTGAAGAAATTTTACAACTCAGTGTTTTTCCAGATGTGACCAAACCCAGACATTGAAACACTTCTCACCTCTGTGGCCAGTTTCTGGATTTGTGGTGTGAGGATTTACAACATCATCAGTTGTAAATCCTTCCAGTCACTTCCACTTTCTCAGGTTTCTACAGATGATTAACACCTTTTGTTGTTGTTTCTGCCTGTAGCTGTGTGCACACAGCCCTGCCTGAACGGAGGGAAATGTATTTCTCCTGACAAATGCCGCTGTCGTCCCCCTTATTCTGGCCCACGCTGCGAGGAGAGGAAGAAGTCTCACTAGTGTGACCCAGCTGGGGTCAAAGGTCAATGAGGCCCAATCAGGGACCGAGGACAGTTATATTTTGAACATTGGTAGTTTTTACATTTTTTTTACCACATGATTTTTCTTTTTTAAGAAAACATTGAACCTGTGTAATGTTCTCATTTGACTGTACAAACATGCTATGTGCTATACTGTAATTTGTGTGATTAAATGAATAAAATACTGAATTGCATGTCTTATCAAAGCTCATTTAACCAAACAAAAGCACAGAAATAGTACATTATTTGGATTTTGTCAGGTTACTTTTACCACAGTGTAATCTGCTGCTGATAAAACAGATTTTAGAAAACATAAATCCAACAGGTGGTCGTTACTCTAATACACGTTTAGTATCAGTGTAAATATATAACGGGTCATAACTTAAACGGGCCTGATCAAACAATATATTCAGAGCAAATCAGATCAAAGCAATAAAGAAAAAAACAAATGCAATTTTTGTTAAATTGTATCATATTTATATTAATGTCTTCAGTCAAATAGAAATTAGTGATGTGAAGTAGACTTTTTATTTTTTTGATTTTAGACTATTTTATTTTTCTCTTAAGTGAGCCACAAACAGTGCACATCAGTTTGGTAAAAGTTAAACCAGGCTATAATTTGGCTAAATTACAAAAAGCCTAAACCTAAAAGTTTGCTGGTAATAACCTACATTGTCATTTACTTCTTCTACATGATACTGTGCAGTAACACTCGCACATCTGTATAGAACCTCTGCTGATGAATTGAACAGATGTGTGTCACTTGTAGCCTTGAGGTAGTGATATACAGGGACAAAAAGACAAGTGCAATACATCGAGTCCCTCTGGTAGCATTCAAATGTGCACAGAGCCACACATGCCAATATCCAACAACACACACACACACACACACACACACACACACACACACACACACACACACACACACACACACACACACACACACACACACACACTCATACATACAACTTGTGGTGCGCTCTTCTTGCTTTGTGCATTTTGTAGCTTCTTTCTCTCCACGTCTCTTTTCTCTTGCATCATGCTTGTGAGGCCTGTGAAGGTGTAGAATAAATTCAGTAAAATTAGATTTCACATACCACATTTGATCAACACATTCAAGGTGATTAATGTCTTTCCCTGGTGAATTACAGTACCGCAAGCCCCAGTTTGCACCTCATGTATTAGTGTTACATTCAAGTCACAGAGCTGAGCATCAGTGTCTCTGAAAGATAAATACCCAGCAGATTTTTTGAAAAACCCAGGAGCTCGTTTAACATCACTGATCACTGTTCTGAAGGTATTTTCTGAATCCTCAAAGACTCCTCTCACCATCTGGATGAAAAAACACTCCATCTGTTGCACGATGAGAATTACTTTTAACCCCTTTCCCAAGATGCAGCTCTCTTAAACGAGCATCTGGGTGTTTCAAACATCACCAGGTATTCATCTTTCAAAGAAAAAGCGATGCTTGGATACAGCTGTAACACTAATACATGAGAGGCACCTACCAGGTGTAAGGGTAAGGCGACGCCTCGGAGATGACAAACCCTTCAACCCTGTTTAGTGCTTCTCCCACTGAGCTACACAGAGCCATGTGCTGTATATGAAGTGCTGACCTTGACTGTGCAGGTGAGGCCTTTGTAGCCTTTCCGACAGTGGCAGTAGTCAGGTAGGACACACCTGCCTCCGTTCAGGCAACGCTGTTTACAGACCGCTGAGGAGGGAATCAATATTAAAGGATTCTTTACACAGAGTAAACAATCGAGATTTATGATTCAAAAATAAATCAAAAGATGTATATCCTGTAAAAATACTTACAATACAAACAAATAAATAGCAACAACAATGATAAAGCTTCAGGTAGCTACTGTAACTTCACTCGAGTCTCTGAATTTCTTCGCTGTTTTATCATGAATACACTCACGTGTTTGACACTGAAGGCCTTCCCAGCCACTGGGACAGTGGCAGGTGTTTGGTCCAACGCACTCACCACCGTTTTTACACTTTTGCAGACAGACGGCTGCAGTCAGAGCAGAGAGGAAGAAGTTAGCAGTCTTCATTAGCTTGGCCAATGATTTTAGCACAAAACCTATAACACTGTACCTCTGACTCGACTGCACCACCCAACGCCAAAGATGTTGTAAATGATAGTTTTACATTGGTAAAGTATAATATATAATGTATCTTGGGAGAGATAAACAAAATAAAAATAGCTATTCATATTGAAAACAGTGAAACAAGCTTTCAGAGGCTCAGTATCTTTTCGCTGACACTCATTATCTGCATTAGAGTGGTGACTAGTTACTGAACGTTGAATTGCTTAGATGTAGATTTAGTGTTTCTGGTGACTACATGGGATGAAGAAGGTAAAATCATCTTCACTGCAACGCTCACCTTCTGCTGTGTGATAGAAAATATTGTATTTTGCAAATTTACACAGTGGGACACACAAATTGGGCCTGTGCACAAGTTCTTCCAACGTTCAGCAGCAAATGCTTTGCTTTAGACCACACTTGGTAAAGTTAAAGTCAGGACTATGGTTGGGGGTCAGGGGAGGGACAGGGTAAAAAAGTCCTAATAATTCACAGAGCATCTATTATGTATGTCCGTTGAAACAAGATGCCGAAGTGGGTCGTAATGATATAAGGAACCTTTCATGTTTAATCTTGAAATGCATTTACACCTGCTCTGCGAGACATAATGAGGAAATCACTGAAGACACAAGATTTGCTTGAATGGAAAGTACAATGATTGATTTAAAATTGTTTAAATTGTCAAATTGAAAAAACGTCACTTATTTCTAGTTATTTGAGTCACTGAAAAAATCTTAAAATGTGGGGAAAGCTTAAGAGATCTGGAACCAGCATTAAATTAACCGACCTTTGACCTGAACAAGGCTGAGCAGGTTTAATGCTTGATCTTAAAGCTAAACGTGCAGACTGCACACACTGTATGATCCTCATATTACCTGCGATGTAACTGGTGTGTATGAATACATGGAGTCACTCACGTATGTTACACCTCCTCCCTCTCCATCCTGATGCACAGGAGCATGTGTTGGGTCCCACACACTTGCCTTTGTTCATGCACATCGGCTCACACACACCTGGAACACATTTTTATTTTATTGTTTTTCCCACCATATTTATTTGAATTGTGAACTGCCAGTTGCAGGGATTACTTCAAATAAGCCTGCACTCAACTATATGCAGCCGGTAAACTTACTTACTCTTTTGACACCTTTTTCCCGTGTAGCCTTCGGGGCAGGAGCACACGTTGTTCCTCATACACTGACCGCCGTTCTTACAGGGCGGACTGCACACAGCTGAAACACACAGCGACACTCAACTGTGGGGACTTCGAGGGGCATTGAACACATGGAAAATAGACATTTAAATCTGACAGCGGTAACACTGACCACATTTTTTAAAGAAATATTGACATAGCCTCCAACGTTCAAATGTCAAACAGAAGGAAAACAGAGGGAATACTACAGTGATTGTAAGTAAAAGGCATCATGTGTCTCCTCTCAGCCATCACCTCCTGTTGCTCTTAGCTGGTGTATTAAATAAGAGGAAAGAAAGCTCTTAAGCTACATCTAGGTCTGTGTGACCTGGCTCTGACCTCTGACCTGTTTGTGTGGAGGGGAAGTGAATAAATCTGCCTGCAGGGATCGCTGAATAATCACCATATTATTAGTGAAAATAAACCTTTAGTACTGCAGACTGCTTTAAAATCTTTTAAAGGGTAAGTATGCTGATATCTGTGGAGAAAAATTGCTGATATTTCTGGCAACATTCCCTCTTTTTATACGAAACACAACAAGAATTAATTTTCCCTTAATTTCATTCTCACCTTTCAAAGATTCTCCATGAACTTTTCATCAAAACCCAGCTATTTAAGTCTCAGTGGTCTAACATATTATTAAATGTAAAACATCATGTGCTCAAAAGATTTAACAAATTAGCTAAGAATGACAAAAAATATATAAAATAGCAATACATTGATCAGAAAGGGACCTCCATCTTATCAGAGGTGAAGTGATTGTATCAGAGTTTCAATAAAAAAGCCAGTAACAGCATCAATAAATGTCTTTAACGCTGTTTGAGGCTCATTAACCACCTCAGAGATCCTTCTTTGATCTCACAGTTGTTGAAATGGAAACAGGCTCCATTTAAAATTCAAAGTTTCTGTACAGCTCACTCTCAGAGGTGGAAGAGCAGAGAAGTAGAACTTGTCCCTGTGATATTTATTCATGACCGTCTCACCAATTTGACACTGAGAGCCATAGAAACCACTGGGACAGGCGCAGATGTTGGGCTTCATGCATGTTCCTCCATTCAGACAGACGGGGTGACAGAGAGCTGCAGAGGGAACAGCAGGCTGCGTTTAGATAAGAGTGCGCGCAAGTTTTGTGCCACCTGGAAATGTGGTCTGAGAAAAAACCTTCGAAATGTTGTACCTGAGTTACACGTTGGTCCGTACCAGCCGGGTTTGCATCTGCAGACGTCGGGCGAAACGCACTCGCCTCCATTTTCACAGTGCCTGTTACACACCACTGAGACAGACACATGATTGTTACGCACACTCCTAAATGAAAAGACAGAAACTCAATCAAATGAGAGAGAGAGAGAGAGAGAGAGAGAGAGAGAGAGAGAGAGAGAGAGACGGCATCACAGCATCAGCAGGGGAGACACAGAGTGTCTGCTGAGCTCTGCTGGTTGGAGACTTCAGACACTGACTGCAAAAAGATGAAAAATGTGGACTCACCATATCTTAATTACATTTGGTCCTCTGAAACTAGGGTACACAGTTGTATGTACATACAAGTTTGCCCCCCCCCCCCCCCCCCCCCCCGGGCAAATGATGTGTTTTGTTGACTTTTGAAGTGAAAAGAGGTAAATATAACCCCTGCAGCACAAACAGACATTTTCTATTTTTTCGCTGATGAAATAAAGTCAGTAACAGTGCATTAACAGTGTCTGTTTGCTGCAGGGGGGGGATTTACTTCTCTTGCATACAGCTGTATATAAGGCTATAAGTTCTCAATGGTTCATCTGATGTAAGTAAATGCTCCCAAACTAAAGGAACAATTAAGACAGTTTGGGAAATACTTGTTTCTTGCAGAAAGTTGGATGAGAAGATTATATGAAGCTCCAACCAGCAGCTGATTATTTAGATCGGAAACGGGGGAAACACCAACCCTGGCTCTGTCTGAAATAATTCACCTAGCGGCTTCTCTGCAGCTCAAAACATCATATTTCGTTTCTTTAATCCATACAAAAACAAAAAAAATCTGCTGGTTGTCTGTCGACTTTACCATGGCAACAAGACTACAAACAAATGAAAGAGTTCGGGTAGACATTGACTGCAAAAAATTGTTAGTGAGCTTTATAGGTATTGGCAGCCAGATGTTTTTAACTTTGGAGACACCCTGGCTAGCTCTTTCCCCCTGATTTCAGTCCTAATGCTAAGCTAAGCTAATCGGCTGCTGGCTGTAGCTTCATGTCATCATACAGATGTGAAATCCAGCTCTCAGAAAGAAAAGCAAATTAGCATAAACTATCCCTTTAAAGTCAGTACTGTCAACTCACGGTCACTGTTTAACGTGCTGAAACACAGAATCAGTACCACACTGTTCACAGGCTGCACTGTTGTTACCACATCACAAAATGTTTCACCACGTCAGAGTCATTTAACAACATCTCACTGATTTCACATCTGGGTCCCACGTAGCCGTAGGGGCAGGTGCACAGGTTTCTGGCCAGACAGGTGCCTCCGTGCCGACAGGGCGGATCGCAGCTCGCTACACGCCGACACAGGGTTGTAAACAACACAAAAAAAAGACAAGACGCTCGTCGGTATTTTGTGAGCAATGTGTGCTGCCAGTATGTCGGACAGGTGTGAATATGAGCTCAGATTACCTTCCTCACAGGTGGGCCCTCTGTAGCCTGCAGGACACTCACACACATCAGGTTTCACACACTTCCCCTGGTTCTTGCAGTCGGGTCGACACACAGCTGAGAGAGAAGAGACGTGACAGCTCTGATGAACATTATGAGCCGCTGAAGTTAATAGGACGAATCCTCAGTCGTGGTTTAATAGTAACGCGTCGAGACAGCGTGCGGAGCACTCCAAGGTCTGCTCTGCTGAAACGGTGTGTGGGCTGCAGAGGTTCACTGGAGTGTGACACGATTTAATGAACTGGGTTTCATTAAACAAATCGCCCTCTGTCCACCCTCCCTCATTCTCACCTATGTAACAGTTGTATCCGGTGTAACCCTCTTTGCAGGTGCAGGTGTTTGGCAGAGAGCACTCCATGTTCCTCCCGCACTGATACCTGCACACAGCTGGAATAAATCACAGGTTTATTTTGAAGGTGTCTATCCATCATGGGGTGACTGTACACTGCTTCAATGTGCACAACTACTGTACAGAACACTGAAGGCGAGATTAATGCTGAATTGATTAATAAGCTACGAATCAACTAAAGCAGACACATTTACACATCATTGTTTATTGTTGATGCGTTGTTTGTATCTTGACCCTCATTAGAGAAAAGAATTATCTTGGGCTACATCAGTTTTTACCAGTCTGATCTATCTGCTGTGATCATCTTCAGATAAGTTCAATATTAATTTCTGGGAGCCTTTAATTAAAGACAATGACGAAGACATGTTTTGCTTGTTTAACTGATTCATTCTGGAGTTAATATACCAATAATTTGGAGGTTACAAATTCCCAAATTTGAGGATTTCCTGCTTTTGCATTTCATAGTGTAAATTTTGTACGTTTCATGTTTCTCTGTTGGTGAAACAAAAATAAGCAGATTTAAAGAATAATTTTGGAGCCTGCAGACATGCAGTAGACATTCACCATTACCAGGAAGTCACTACCTTTACATGTGACCCCGTCCCCGGTGTAACCGTATGGGCAGCGTCCACACCTAAAGGACCCGGTGGCGGTGGGCTCACAGGGAACGCCAGGGAAGCAGGGAGAGTCGGCACAGGTTATGCGGTAAGACGGAGGCCCCCATTTGACCCCAGTGGTGAGGTCGGGGGTCAGCTCCACCCCACTCGGCTGACCTCTGAGGACAGTGGGAGCAAACACTCTGGCTGCAGTTTGATTCTGTGGAGTCGCTGTGGCCTTCCTGTCCGAAGAGGAAACTCTCCTGGTGGTGGAGATGGTGGCTTCTGGTCTCGTCCTCCTGTCAGATGTTCGTCTGGGTGAGGTGGGAGATGATGATGAAGAGGAGGAGGAGGTGGTGGGATTTGATCTGGTAATGTGAATATGTCCATCTGCTCCGTTGGCGACGGTTCCCTGCCCTGTAAAACACTGGAAGTTAGAGGACATGACTTAAAAAAATAACACTAATATAGTTGATAAAACACTCAACACTCAATCAGGCTGCAATGACAGATTTTATTTGTTTGAACACACAAGTAATAAACCTACTTAATTAGTCAGAAAAATAAATATTTTTAATTTGTTTTGGGTTTTTATTTTTATTTTACAATCCTATCACAAAACATTCTGCATCACAGGAACAGTATTCAACAACAACAAGCTCTGTTAGAGTATCCGGACTCTCCCTGGACATTAAGAAAAGAGATGTTTGCTTTAACTCTGTGTGTCTGTGTGAAAAGTTTTAATTAGTTTTCTTTGGGTTAAGAAGCAATGTTTTGTTCTTTGAAACATAAATGCTTCATTTGTAATATTATTGTGTGTCCCGTGATGTAATTCATGATTCATAAAATTTTCAAAAACACTATTTCACAACTGTATATCCTGCCATAGCACACAACATGGTCACTGCTGTCCTTTCATCAGCATCCTCACCTGGCGTTGCGCTGCATGTTCGTCCGTTTCCATGGAGACCAGGAGGACAGGGTCCACAGACGAAGCCTGCGGAGACATGGATGCTTTCAAAACACTGAACCCCGGGGTGACACGGCCTCCTGCTGCAGGGCGACCCGCCCGAGGGTTTGGGCTTCAAAGGAACCTGCGGTACTCTTGGCGGTGTGGTCCCCGCTTTCGCAGTAGAGTCTGTGTTACCTTGGAAACGAAAAGGATGAGAGCAAACTTTAAATGAACGACGAAGAATTTTCTTATCTATGTAGGGAGCACATCAATCCTAGAGATCGGCACCTTATCCTTTAGCAAACGAAAAAACAACTGATTTTCAAAATAAAATCGACTTACGGGTGCAGTGTTTTCCATCACCACTGTATCCGTGTGGGCAGACTCCACAGATGAAGGAGCCCAGCGTGTTGTTACAGCTCACTCCAGGGAAACAAGGCTGAGAGACACACTCATCTACATCTTCTCTACATGTACGGCCTGAAAACACAGGAAGCACAAAGTGGAATAATGTGAGGAAACTCCACAACTTACAAAAAAATTAAAATTAAAATATGCAAATATATATATATATATGCACCTGTCATTCCAGGTGGGCAGAAACAGGAGAAGGAGTTGGGGCCGTCAATACAGCGGCCCAGTCTGCAGGGGTTGGGTTTACAGTCATCAATGTCCACCTCACACCTCCCCCCTCTAAATCCATCGAGACACACGCACAGGTATTCCCCGCTGCCGACAGGGAGGTTGACGTTGGTCACACAGGAAGCTCCGTTCAGACATTCGCAGGAACGCACAGACACCTGGGAGAAACACACTGCTTTAGTCTGACTCGTTATTTGGATGACACCAAATGACCAATGTCACCACCGGTTTGTGACTTAAAAACAAGCAGGTACATGGACGTATTTATACATGTAAACAAACAAAAGAAACAGAGGTGGAAAGCAACACTTATTGCACAGTAAGTGAAATCAAACTCATGATAAGTACACAAATGAACACTCTGAAACTAAAAGTAGGTTTACAGAGAAAAACATTTTAGCTCACAGTTGCACAAACTATTACTGTACAGTTTATGCCTCTAGTTTAATTTTCATAGTATAGTTTTGCATAGTTTTTGCATTTAGTCAGTGCACATTACTCGTGTGCAAACAGGAAATCATACAAAATATCCACAATGATGCATGTCATTCAAACAGTGACTTTAAGCTGCTACTGCAAAAAAAATAAACTTCATAAAGAGGAAGGAAATCACACATTTTGTGAGTTGTTGTTATTTAACCACCATCAAAAGTTTTTGTGAATGTTTTGCAACTATCAGCAGCTCCTCTATTTCCTGTGTGCGTTTCAGTACAAACTCAAAACCTGCTTAGAATTAGTGACACAGCACCTTCAGTAGAAACTAAGGCATCGTCAGCGCCCTCTAGTGGGAGGAAGCAGCAACGACATCAACAGAGAACCAAAGACCATGAAAGTCTCTTGACCAGAGGTTTGCTGCTTTTGGACCCCCCCCCCCCCCCCCAAGAATTTACTGACCTGCCAAAAATAACTGACACTTAACCCCTCCCTCAAAATACACGAGTTGAGATGCTGTTAAAAAAAGTACTTAAGTCCCACTGCTGCAGTGGAGCTGCTCACTGATCGTCTCTGTACAAGGCAGTAAATGTGTGGAAGCAAGCTGGTTCAAAACACATTTGAATGTTTGACTAGAAGAAATGTTTTTAGACAAGGAACAGCTTCTCACAGTGTCAGCTTCACTAACAGTGGCTTATTTATTTTGAAAAACACCTCATTCATGATGTCTGATTAATTCGATATAATTTTTTACATTATCACATGTATAATTGTATTTTTTTCACACCTGTATAAACTATCAGAAAATAAAATAATGATCTATTCAGGCTTATGTTTTCATTATATTGTATTTATTTTGTAATTCCACTTCTCAAACATACTGATACTTCATACTATATTTGTAAGAAAACTTCAACACTTGTAAAATAAAGTCTGCTCGGGTCACAGCACGACACATAAAAGAAAAACAAACCCAGCAGTACCTGCACAGAGGCTCCGGTCTCAGCGTTACAGTCGTCCGTCACGGTGAAGTGGAACGTGTGCGTGTCTGTAGTTTCGGCTGTGGCCTTCCACATCAGCAGGCCGGCCGCAGACAGAGATGCACCTTCGGGACTTGATATCAGGGTGAAGAGAACCGCCGAGCCCTCGGGGTCCTCAGCTTGTAGCTGGTAGATGAAGTTCTCCCCCTGGAAGGACCGCAGACCAAACGGCAGGGACTGCAGCACCGGGGGCGCGTTCTCTGATGGGGGATACAAAGGTGGGAAAAAGCAAGTGAGTGTGGTTAAATATGTGAATAAAGGACATAAACCACACTCTGCAAAAACAACCACAGCATAATACAGACGGAACGAATCTATCTTGTCTCTCTTTAGGCTGCTGTGTTACAAGCTGAAAAAAAGGTTCATTTTTACATAAGACTTCTGCCTCGTAGACATTTTGACAGAGCCCAGATATTATATTGCTATTCTAACTATAAAAAAATCATTTCTTGTTTATAATATAGAGTCTTGCCTGCACAGCACAGAACTTAATTTTTCTGTTTATTATAATTCTTCTATAATCTAATCAGTTTTCTTTATCAGCTGTATTTTTACAATCTTATTTTTCTTATCTCAACATTAGTATATTTTTGTAGCATATTTGTTGTTGTTTATAGTTTTTTACAGGACATGACATGAGAGAGAGACGCAGTGCCAACATCACACTCTGGTTATTGATAATACTTTGATTTCCAGCATGATTAACGGTTTGTTAATTTATAATATTCGTTGTTAGGGTTACTTCTTCAAATGACAAATGTCCCACTCACTACATATCTCATGTTTAAGAAGATGTTTTCTTATGTTAACTGTTAATGTAAAATATCATATTATAAAAAAATATTGTTCTCATATTTTTTAACTCTCAAATATCAGAATTAGCCTCAAAAATCAAATATCATACATATTAATGAGTATATATATATAATCAGTCTAATCAATATCAGCTTGTCTGTCATCATTATCCTGTAACTCCTGTCAAGTTCATGCCACGTATCTTGTCCCTCCCTGCGGTCGGAGCACAGCACCGTTTGACCTACTTTAAGTTGAAGAAGTAAAGTTGGTCAGAAAGTGTAACAATGAGGTAAGCTCTCCTCATGTCAGCGCCGGGGGACTCAAGCAACTTCAATGGCTCCAATCTGCACAGAGCTGCTGACAAATTATCCAAACAGCCCCGAGCGGCTACCAGCCACAAAACTCAGCGATGGCTATCCAGCCTCAGCTCCACTGAGGCAGTGACGGCTTTCTCAGCCTTACACAGTGCTGGGTCTAGTTTAGACTTTCTCTGTGCTGTTAAATGTGCACGAGCTGTGAGACAAACCAGATTAAAGACGCTGACATTGCTGTGTACGTACTCTCTGCTATGGACCATGTGTGTTTGGACGAGTCCGGCCGGCATGTGAGGCAAGGGCTGCTGGGATTGGACTCTCCCTCACTGTAACACAGACCGTCAATGTTGCAGGTTTTCTCCTGGGAAGCAAAGAAAATACATTGTAAAAAATAAATAACCTCAGTGTTTATTTCTATCTGGAACAAACTACCTTTCTTAACATGAAACATGCTGACCTGCCTCAGTGACACGCAGACAGAACACGGCACCAAGAGAACAAGGTCAGTTTTGTGGAAACAAACAACACGTTTGGTTTCGAGGGAAACAAACCTGATTGTTTCCTGTGTTTCACCTCACACATTCAGCAACACTAAGTTACAAACAGATCAGTGATTGTACCATTACGGTTGATAGTTGCATGATGAATGTTCACGCCGCTGCAGAACACGTGGTCGGCATCATTGCTCAATGATATACAGAAAAAAAACTCTATTATACTTCTTTATTCCCTCAAACCAACACAGAGAATTTAATGCAGCACCTCATACTGATTTCTTTGCATTGTGCCTAAATATATATTTTTTATTCTGAGTTACTCTCCTGCCACAAAGTTGCACCTTTCTGTTGGAAGTTGCCGATCACTGCGTCTGTAAGTGAAAACTTCTCTTGATATTTAGTCAAATCAGGTTTAAGCGTCGAACACACACAGTTAAGTGTTTTGTAAATAGCGGCAGCAGAAGCGAGACGCAAGGTTTAACTGTCGTCTCTTCATTTTCAGCAATACAGGAAAATGCTTTGTTTGTCAGTCAGATTAGTTAATAAATCATTTAGTCAATCAACAAAAAAATAATTGCCAATTTTGTTGATTTATTAATCATTTAAATGCTAAACATTTGCTGTTCTACTTTGCCACATATTTTAAATGCACATCTGAATTCCTTAAAGTTCTGGGATAATTCATTGCTGATTCTTACCAACATCAGAAATGTAAATGAATTTATTTTCAGTATTTTATTTCATTTATTCTTGAATTCACCAGGAACAGAGGGCAGCAGAGCTTTGAAACCAGATGCAGAAGTTCAGAAGAGAGTTCAGCTGAAGATGTTGCAGGATGAAGGATGCAGGCTGAGAGGAAAATTTATCTTCAGAGATAGTGCTACTTTTTGATCCATATATTAAATTAAAATCAGGAGGATGTCTTACCCTCAGGGTACAGAGAATTTCAGTGTTGAGGCTGCAGATCTGACAGGCTCCATCGTACAGAGTCAGTATCTTGGCGTTACTGTAGCTGTAGCCGTCATTAGATACCTGCCATCAGAGGAGAGGCGTTTACTGTGGATCACTGGGAAAATTAAACATATAATCTGAACAACAGTCGTTCACAATGGGTCATTTTTGACTACTCAAATACTTAAAAGAAGCAATACACATAAGAGGCAATATGAACTGGGGGCACTGTGGCCCTGGAAAGGTCCTCCTCAGGGAGAAAGTGTTCCCACACACTAATTTGTTTTATGCACTTTGCTGATGGCACTTTGAATCTGCACTGTCTCAAAGTGCTGAGTCTATTTTCCTCTTAAACCCAGTTAAAACAGGAAAAGCTCCAGCTGCACTCTGTGGACCCTTTCCACTCCAGCAGCCAAATAATGAAAACGAACTTTCACATCTGTCTGCTTCCAATTACCCCAGTGCAGATTTACTGTGGAAGCATTCTGACATCTTGCAAAATAAGAATAGAGTTTCATATTTATGAAACTGTGCGGGGAGTGGGGGGGAGACAAAAGACAAATAAAAGTGAGTGAGAGTGAGTTAACGTATTCTTGATTTCACAGTAGTTTCACCAGATGTGACTAACTTTGATCTGCCAGCGGGCCAGTGGTCTGTTTATCACCGTCTCCAGGTCCAGGCTTGAAGGAGTCCGACCGTCCTCCAGGGGGAGCTGGCACTCCAGGGCCGTCACATCCAGAAAGGTGGCCAGGACAAACTGGGGCTCGTCCAGAAACCAGTCTCCATCCACAAACTAGACCAGAGACACAGAAGGAGGCGGAGGGAGAGACAGACATTAGAGATGAGAACAGGAAAGGCAAGAGAAAAGGGGTTAAAGTAGGGAACGAGAGAGACGAAGGAGAGAGAAAAAAAGGAGATGAAAGTGCAGATGTCAACTGGGAATCAAGTATAAATCACCTGTTGACATTGGTCAGCTTAATGCGGATCAGAGCATTACATTAAGAAAGGGGCTTATACAGGGAGACACAAGGTCACGAGAACAGGCAGCTTAGTCACTGGAGATCGATCCAACGGTATTAAGTGAATGCTAATGTTGCGCTACATCTGCTGGATGCATCAGTTTTGTGTTTACAGCTTGTTGCATTGCTTTTGTACAGTTTTAGTAAAGATCTGGAGCTGAACATAGACGTGTAATAATCAGCGATGCATTTCGGAGAACAACACACAAGAACATGGAAGTTTCATGTTTCTTTTTTTGATTTTAATTAATAAAACAAACTAAATGAAGCAGAAAATCAAAAAAGTACCTTTTCTTTAACAAACTCACACTTGAGCTCGTAGGAGTCCTTGAAGCCTTGACCGTAGACCTGGACGGCGGAGCAGTCTCCCTGTCGGACGTCACACAGACCTTCCTTCTCCAACTCGGTGATCTCTGGGATCTGGTCTTCACAACATACACAAGAAAACGCGCAGACAAGCACTGACTGTTAGAGCTAGGAATTCAGTCAGAATCACAAACCATATGTCTCTCCGTCATACATCTGTCATCGCAGAGGTCCAGACAAAGTCAAAGTCCAACTGTTAAATGTATTACAAGTAGGCTAGAAACAGAGATACCTTAAAAAGGTGTTGTGGTGCGGGTGCAGGTCTGTTTTTATTCTAATCCACTACAAGCTGTAGCTTTAACCTGCTGCTCTATGAACATAAAAAACAGATGCTTTTTTTTCTAGCCAGGTGTGTGTTTGTGTTGGTCTGTGTTTAGTATGTTACCAGACAGCACGCTGCAGTCATAGGACCCAAATCCCGGGAAGCACACACAACCCCACTCCGAGCACTGGCCGTTCCCGTTGCACAGATTGGGACACTTGAGGACGGCCAGAACGTCCTGGTGCTCTTCTTCTCTCCTCCTCTCCTCCACCAGCCTCCTCTCACACTCGTTCTCCAGCAGTGGCAGCGTTGCATTCAGCCATGACGTCTCATCCTTCAGCTGTAGGTCAGTAACACACATAGTCACAGCGTGGCTAACTAGTGACTCCTCTAGAAGGCGCCCGCAACCTATAGCAATGCCTGAGTGTGCCACAGTCTGCTGGCACTGATCCCGGGCCTGCTGCTCGGTGAGGCCAGAGAGTGTGGGCCATGTTGGGGAGGAGTGTGGTTGAACTGCCGGTTCGTGGTCCTCTGGGAAGAAGTAGGTAAAGCCCTCTAAGTCAGACTGACTGAGGCTTTGATGTGGGGAGTTAGAAATGTAACGGTGGGTCTGCCGCCTCCCCCTGCGCCGCCGGTGCTGGGCTGAGGTCAAAGCCTCATCCCTGGAGGCTCTAAAGCTGAAGCCTTTTTCACGCAGCTGAGCGTCAACACCTTGATCCTGGGTGTTTTGGGTGGAGTGACCCGGAGGCAGCGACTGTCTTTCATTTCCTCTGAGTAGCTCCACTGAGCCGATGTACTCGGCCGTGACGTCCAGAGTGGGGATGACACTGAGGAGATGCAGGTTGCCATAATGAGAGCAGGTGGAGTCAGAGGAAGTGACTGGTCGGGATCGTGCTCTCGGAGAGGAGAGGCGGGGCTCTGTCTGACAGGTACAGTACTTGCGGGGGCTCAGTGTACTCAGATGGGATGGCACGGTGTCAAACAGGCTGGAGCCTGGAGGGAGTCTGACACAGGAAAAAAGGAGGGTTTTACTGTGCAAATTCCTGAAGAAATCTGCAAATAATCATAATACATACATCAACTGTTGTCTGCTAACTAACTAACTATAACAAACTAACAAAACTAACCTCCACTCAGAGATAAAAGCATGCAGATCCTCCAGTGTGGCGCCCCGTGCTGAGTGGAAGTCATTGTCTGACTGTCCGTCAAAGGTCCCACACAGACCCTCAGTGTGACTCCAGTCTGAACTGGGAGCTCTCAGCGTCAGACTCATTCCCCAGTTAGACACGTCTGCACGAACAAACGCTCCGGATGAGAAGGTCATCTGCAGATAAAAGAATATCTTATCTTCAGTAACCAGCAGCAGCTAAATTAGGTTATCACATTTTGAAACCAAGGCCGTCTTAGTCAATCGACTTGTACAGATTTCAACAGAGAAGGTAAAGGTAGGTGACCTGGCCTTTTTTCTTTTAGCTAAACATTAAGACTGGAAGCAAGTGGTTTCAGAGAAAGTACTATTTCTTTGTTTCCCCCTGCTGCCAGCTTTATGCTAAGCTAAGCTAATCGCCTCCTTAACACACAGACATGAGACTGGTACAATCTTCTCATCTACCTCTCGGCCAGAAAGATTATGATTTCCCACAATGTCATCTACTCCTTTCTTTTTTTGTCCTACATGACTCCTTCCCATGTAAAACATTTTAGTGATGTCTTTGTTTTAGTCTTTGTAGGGGATAAGGGGTCTTCTTCTCAGTCATATTTACATATTTTATACACCAACCTCAGTATTAATGTTTTGAAACAGCTTTAAATCTTTCTGAAAGTGCTCTGGAAGTTGGTTGGGGTGTAAGTAGGTACAAAAGTGTGTTTTTTCCCCGTAAAAATGCAATGAAAATAATAACTGAATAATAATGAATGATGTTGGTCAAAATATGATAATGTAAAAAATATGCATGTGAACTAAAGCGCTGTCAAAATGGAGCAATTTCATATATTATATTTTTTATTTGTGTCTCGTCTTCACTCACAGTGACTTTGCGCCCCTGGTAGGACTCCGTTATCCGAATGCCGCTCTTGCTCAAGTCCTTGTTCTTCACAGACAGATGAGGTTTGGTTTCCCCCATTTCCCCACTGCACATGTCAAAAGCGACGACATCGCCGCCGTCCCTCGCCACGAAGCCGCACACGCACGAGGCGGCATGCACCACGCTGCCGCACTCCCACTGACGAACGTGGACTTCAAACGGCCAGACAGTGCTCTTATACAGAACAAATGTGCCTATTTGGTAGCTCTCATAGTGCCTGTGAGTAAACAAAGAAAAATAGAGAGATAAAGAGAATTGTTTTCCTTCTGGTTCCTGAGCCCTGGATCATTAGATATTTGCAGCTACAGTGCAAAAACAGAGAAAAGCCATTATTCATTATGTACAATTCAAAATTCACACATGCAGTTTAATCTGTTAAACTGCAATTAAATATAACAAAGTGTATGACACATCTTTCCTGATTAACTGAATAAGAGACTGAAGTACCTGCCATCAAATGTGATGATGTGAGGATCAGTGAAGGAGTAGCAATAGGCTGAGGGAACATCCTTTACTGTTATCTGAAAATGTGAGAGCAATTAAAATAATATACAGGATCACACTACAGATAAGTGCAACCAACACATGCAACAACGATGATGATGTAAGCAGCTACTAATATATAAAAACTGAAGCCTTATGAATTAATAAACCATCAACAGAATGTCAGTTTTCAAACTCCCCCCAGACAGTTTGATCTGTTTACCTCAACAGGTTCTGGTGAGTATCCGCTCCAGAGAAAGTTTTTTGTGACGATGGCTTTGACAGAGACCTGAGTTGTCCTGTTGCCATCTTTGACAAAGTCAGTGATTGGGCTGAACTGGATCCCAGCTCGGCCACAAACCCCGTCCCTACAGGGGCTCCGGGACAGCTCCACCACACAGGAGGACAGAGACAGATCTGCACCCAACACTCCCTCATCTGCAACACAACAAGGATTTAGGTTTAATCTATTTACATGGTGATAAAACAGATAGATAGAACAGCAGTTCTATTTCCACAGCAGTTTTACTTAACCCTTTGTCTGCTGTTATTGAGCATATATTAGATCCTTTCACGTGTTTCTCTGTTTCTCACCCCGACTGCTTGTGCTGAGCTGCAGGGACAGAGTGCACTGTTCCGTAGAGGAGGAAGACTCTTCCAGACATGGGACAGGAACTGTGCTCTCCACCACCAACTCATACAGTCTCCCATCCTCAGGTACACTGCTCACCTCAGGTCTTAGCTGCACATAACAGTCAAAAAAGAAGAGTGGTCAGCCATTTTACACATGATATTCAGAAACACATGACATTAAGAGAGAGGTGTTAAAGGCAAACAGTCTCTCAACCCAACCGGTCGATGGCCACCCACCCTAAGTATAAAATATTCATGGTACAATCACTTATACAGAAATATAGTGACACAGACACACATGCAAAAACAAATAAATGATCTCTCTTTGCTCAAAAAATATAGCCATGGTCATTCACATACATCACACAAACAAAGTTGTAAGATTTCAGATTACTGTGATATACCCTGATCCCAGCAAAAAACTCCTGACTTTCCACTGAAGCACCTCGGACGTCGGGCGAGTCCAAGAAGAAACTGGAGCTGGAACAGTAAATCTGAGAGAGGGAGAGAGATTTGTTTTCTTTCTTTTACTATAATATACTATGTAGTAATGTGCACATGTTTACATTGTAAACCCTGCACATCCTGCTTTGACAATACTGAAATTAATCAAGGTCATGCTAGTAAAGCTAGTTTAAAAATAAATATGACATAAAGGCAGGGAGAGAGAGAAAGAGCAGAAGGAACCACATAGCAAATAAAGGGGAAAAATCCTGGATGTATAAAAAGTTTATTAGGAAGTGTTATAGTTCCAGGTCACGCACATGACCAGTGGACAGTAAAACAAAACGACATGTTGACATATTTCAATAATAGCTTCAGTCTCTGCTGCCACATACTTGATTTACAGTATGTCTTACTTCCAAAAAAATGGAAAGTCAATTGTCGCAGGAATGCTATACTGATATATTCACTGAAATTAGGCTTTAATTTTTCTGATCTGTTCAGATTTTTTCCAGACCCCAATTTATCCCGGAATCACCTTCACTATTAAATTTTGACAGTTCTCTTCCAAGAATATAACAACGTTAAAATATCACAATGTGTCTGTCCACCTGTTTTCAGTCCTCTTTAGTCCTGGTACAGTTACATGTCCAGAACATGGGTAAAAAATATTAATGCATGGCAGAAAATTACATCGGCTGCAAGGGACAATAACAAGACACTGGTAAATATTTAAACATAGCATAACTGCAGATTAAGCAAAGAAGGGTCATACAGTTTAAGTATGTACAAAACTGAAATCAGGTTCATTTAGCCTTGTCTCTTTGCTTTTATTTATTAGCCAAAAGCTAATAATAATCCTAGGCTAAAGAGCAAAGGCTGTTAGCAAGCGGCCAAGTTAGCCTCCTCTTTAAACTCAAACAAATGAGAATAAGTTAGTTTTGATTAGCCTATGGTTATTGTATAATATAACAAAAAAATAAACAATGCTACAGATAGGAAACATCTAGGGTTATTAAAAGTATTTCATAAATACAAGCCCTCAAATGAGGTTAAGTCAGTCCTGACTGTTAGCTGCCATTAGCTAATAACGCTAAGCTAAAGATAGCAAACAGTTAGCTTTGAGTTCATTTCCAAGACAACTGAGGGGAAATTAGCCATTACTGTTCATTTTCAGTTTGCGATATTATTATTATTAGATCATTGCTAATAAAATGCATATACAAAATTTAGCAAACAGTATAACACTGGGGTAACCTTATTTCATAAAAACACGCTTTAAATAACGTTAAATTAGCCCCGACTGTTAGCTTTGATTCTTTGCTCTGACATATGACACTTAACTACAGACAGCGACGCTGTTATGAGCTGGTACAGTTAGCCAGTGCTAAGTTAACCTCCACACCTGCCTGAAATTAAGTTAAATCAACCTTGAACCTTAACTAGCTTTCCATACCATCGAATAAGCTAAAGATAGCGGTGTTGTTTTTAGCCGATGCTAAAACTAGTTTAGCCTGAAGTAAGCTAGCAACGGGGGCTAGCTTAAATTCGTTTCAGGCTTGTACGAAATGAACTCAACTGTAAATTAGTCCTATTTTAGCCCATTGTTAAGAAATGCCACCGCCTGATAATGTGTTATCAATATAATGTTGTCACTGAATGAATTAAATGTTGAAGAATAGGGTTCCCATTGATATAGCTATTAAACTACTACTCTCTCTGCATATTTGCAAGAACCGTATTAGCCATTTCCTCGTCTTTTATTGGAGAAAACAGACTTCATTTGTTGTTGTTCGTGCTCTTGTTTCGGGTTTATCCCTCTTTAGTTCTTGATTAAGTGGAACTCATCTTGAAACCAACTTAAGCCACTGTAGCCTTTCATCAGACCTTGTCCCCCAGGCGGAGGTTGAAGCCGTCCAGCTCGATGAGGGCGGAGGTCTGGATGGTGGTCTCCTGTTTTAGCTCCTCCTTCCTGCCCTCAGGTGAGAGACGAGACCAGGCAACCACGTAACCCAGGGAGCTCTTGGAGCTGCTGTCAAAGCTGCACTTCAGGTAGACGGTGTTACCTGTCAGCTGGGAGACAATGACTGGTACAGAGGGAGCGGGAGGATGCTTGTCTGACAGGGGAGAAGCAGAAACAGTAGGTAGATTAGTGGGGTCTGAGATTATGTTTATGCATGCGTGGTTTGAGTATACACTATATGCCCATATTGTTAAACTTTCAGTTATTCCTGCATTCACAACAATTTATCTTTGACAGCAGTAGTAAATGTTTTGCTGACTAAATTTGCCCTGTGATTTGCTCTCAGGCTACAAACTTATCTACACTCTGACAGGTGGATGTTTGTACCTGCAGCCTGAAAGAAAAACTGCGAACAAGACTCAGGGCTGGAAATAAAATCCTCAAACTCTATTTCAAGGAAAATAATAATAACTGAATGACAAATGATGCTAGAATTTAACATTATTCAAAGTTAGGGCAGTGCACAACTGTGCTCTTGGTTGTAAAGATGCATATCTATAATTTATCATTAAATATGAGCTGTTTACCAAGAAAAAACTGGCATATGTTTACAGATAGTATCGCAGTTAACATGGTGTTTCTAATTTTTTGTGATAACCAGTTTCATAATAATTTTAACATGAGTTTTGATGTCCATATACAGTATTTTTGTCCATATAGTCTATGTTCAGAGAGCTTTTTTTATTGTTGGTTCAGTAGGATCTTACTTTTTTTGTTTACTGCCTCTATCATATTAACTACTATAAAAACATAATTTACTAACATTTGATTGGAGGCTGGTGCTAATTTCAACTCCAGGTAGATTCAGTAACAAAAAAAAAGCTCCCTCTCTGGGAGAGTAACACCGCTGCTACTTCTACATAAATTGCAGCAAATGGTTATGCAGAGGAAAGTAACTGAAGTAGAGGAACATGAATTCATTTATATGAGCAGCTGAAGCCAGAAAATATTCAGCAAGGTTTGCAAGCTCAGGAATCACAGCAACCTGGATTCCATTATTTAAAACAAGTTAATGAACACGTTCAGGGATCTTTCATCTATCTCTAATTAAACCTTCCCTCCTCCTTCTTTCCACCTCTGCCAGCTTCCTAAAACCTGCCTTGGCATAATTCACGTCCTGGCCGAGGGCCGTCACCATGGAGACAAGGCCCAGCGGACGCCGGAGCACATGCTCAGCTCATTAAGAGGAGCGGTGAGGGGGCCGGCGGTGCATTCCTGACCGCATGGCAACTCCCTGACCTCCTGATTGTTTTGCTGTTTGACCTAACATGAGGAGACAAGCGTAGGCCATAAACACGGCAGCAGGATCCTCACTTTTACATGTTCCATCGACGTTCACCTCGTCAGGGCCGCAGGGCGTTGTGGGTAAAGTGTCGGACATCTCTGATAGGGGCGAACAGAGCAGTAATAACAGTCAACTGTAAATCAACATTAATTAACATACAAGAGTATTCATGGCAGAGAGGAGACTGTGAGTTTGGTGCCAACATGCACTTTGTTTCAAAGATCTTATCTGGGGAACAGTTTAGTTTAAGTGAGTGTGCAACTCTTCTGATAAGGCTGCGGTTTTGTGTTCACCTTTAATCTGTCTCTCAACATTTTGAGTTGGCTCTGCTGCCAGAATAAATGCTTAGATGTTGTATCCTAGAAAGCAATGGAAAGCCCCACACTCATTACTCCAATGTAATCTTTTTTATACTGAATGCATTTACAAAATGTTCCAAAGAAACAATTTTTTCTTCCTTCCAACATCCGCTCTTGAAAATCAGCACCAGCTCAAGGCAACTTAAGCCTGAGTAACATTATTTTAAGGGCATGTTTTGGATCTCACAGCAGGTTTAGAGAAAGGTTGTTGTATTGTAGACAGGATCTGTTCACTTTGTAAGATTTGACCAAAACCTCAAACCTTAACCAAAGTGGTTTTGTTGCCTTAATCTAACCACACACAGGACTCAGGATGTCTCCAGTTTCAAAAAGTCTCATTTAACAGACTTTAAGTCCTTATGTAGAAGGTTATGGATTTGTAAGAATTGCTGATGTGATAAATAGTAGTTCAAGAATTGTGAGCATTCAAAGCATCACACCACATTATCAAGGCTTACAGCCATATTAGAGATTGTGCATTAGCTATACATAATGCTGTAGAGACATGGGCTTCAATGAAAGTATTATCCTCATTTGCGAGATGTTTGTTTTTCTATAGTGGGAAATACGCTGAGAAACAAGCAGCCTGATCCTCTGAGAAGAACCAGGCAAAATGTTAAGAATGAATTTATACACATGAGATTTGAACTTGGAGAAACTGCCAGTCCAACTGGGAGACTTCAACCTCGCAAACTCACACTGTCCCACACTGGCACATACGTGCTGTAACAGAGTGACGGATAAACAGTACCAGCTGCAGGTCATAGCTACAAACTACCAAGTCTTTAATGACATGTTTAGTTATAGCTTTTACAAATACAAACACATCTAAACTTTAACTTTTGAGTGTTTGTATAATATATAAGGAGCAGATCAGAGCCGGTCCTCTGCACAGACGTACCCTGAGCGCAGTATCCCATGCATCCCTGTGTGGGCTGCAGCAGGTAAACATAGAAGTCTCCACAGTTACGCACGGTGACCGGGATGCGGAACAAGCAGCAGTCTTTGCTGCTGCTCGGGTATAACTGCCACGCAGCGCAGGCCGTCAACTGCCTGACCTCCAGCGGCCCAGGCAAGGCCTCACCGTCACCCAGAGAGAGCCACACAGGGGCCTGGGTCCCACAGTGGTTCACCTGGATGTTCAGAGAGAGAGGGGAGAACATTCAGTCTGATGAAAGTGCTCATATTTTGACTATCTAAGACGCTCATGAACCACAACTTCGACGAACTGACTTTGACTTTTAAAAAAAACAACTAAAAATCTGGATTTGTATTTGACAAAGTTACAGTTTGAAAATCTCCTTGGCCTGACAAATCTGGCCATTTATCCGCCATTATCATAAAGACATCGCCTTATTATGTAACACATGTTCACAGCGATCTTCCTCTCTTCCTTCCTCCGCCCCACTCCTCTGGATATCCATCACCCGGGGTGCAGAGCAGCGATGCCCTGGGAAGGCAGAGAGAGGCTGACACTTCAGATGGATCCTGCAGGCTCCTCACAGCGGGCCGCCCGCAGGAAATGAGACACATTCCAGCTCTCCTTGCACTCTCCTTCATAAATACGTACACACACACACACACACACACCGATAACTGTGTGTGTCCATGCCTGCACAATCAAACACACACTTTATTGTTTGACACACAGACCCGTCACCCGGGTGACGACAGACGCCACGTCAGAGCTTCTCCACACGAGGTCACGCTCGGGCTCTCCGGAGATTTCACCGCCTGACGTGTTGATGTTTGTAATTAAAAGAAAACATATATCAGCACGTCTATATAACAACTCTTGACCTCACCACATGCTGCTAAAAAGTTATTGACGTGATAAAATGAAAACTCTAATTTTGGGGGTCAAGAGAATTTTAATTTAAATAATAATAATTAAAAAAAAAAAGTCAGGTCACAGCCGTCAAATAGTGAAGAAACACTGAGCTAACTGCAGTAAGACTTGAGTGTAGGGTTGAACGATATGCAAAAGAAAATCATATTGCGAGTATTTTGGCAGATATGTGCGATATGAGTCACAATTTCAGTTGGAATGGTCATTTTTCCGTTTTATTTTCACTGAAAAACATGTAAAATTGATGATGATATGATTTTTGTTAGGTCTCGTACCAAACATGAACGTTCCCTTTCATCTGGAGCATATGATTTGGTATGTTTTATGTTTCAAATTTAACTTGCAGCTGCAATTTGGATATTGCACTTGGCAACAACGTGATTTCGATAATACTTCGATTACTTGTTCAGCCATCGTTGAGTGATGTTAAATTCCAGACTCTGGCTTTAAAAGCTGTACCGACACTCGAACTGTGAATTCAAGTTTGACCATTTCATGTCAGTATGGGGACATTTCTAAGACATTTTTTAAACCAAACAACTAATAGATTAATCAAGAAAAATAATCTGTAGATTAGTCGATAATGAAAAAATATGAATGGTAATGTTAATGCATAGTGAAGTATAGACATCACAGAATATTGTTCCTCCAGTCTGTGTCTGTGTCTTTGCAAGGTGTTCTACAGAAAAGGTGATTTACCTCCACACACTGAGTGGGCATGCTGGCCGGCTTGTCAAAAATCTGAAACTGGTACCAGCCCGGAGTGAGGGAATGGTCGCAGATGAAGTCCTGCAGGGCCGACTGCTGCAGCCAGCTGGAGCTGAAGGTGGTGCTGCGGTAGGGGTTCTGGAGGACGGAGTGGCCGCCTGGTGCACATTCAGGAGGGAGCGCTGCAAGTACAGCCAGCCAGAGTCAACATAAGCACTGGATGTTCACCAAGACTGTCAATACCAATGATCAAATATATGGAAAGCTTTCTGCGAGCCAAACGGTGGATTGTGGACGCTCATTGTCCAGCTGGTTTATAGTCAAGATAAACATTTCCAATTGAGTTTCCAAGCTGATAAAAAAAGGTGCAGAGCTGCCCGGTGCAGCATGAGGGACAAAGCATGACGTTATCATTTAGGATATGAATACATTTACTGAATGATTCAGTCATAAGAGAAACAATTTTGCAAAACTTGACTCGTAGCAGAGAATAACTGTACAACAGAGAAAAATATGGTTTTGGAAAACATGACAGAAACAGCAAGACATGGTAGGAAAGAACTGTCCCTCATGTCAGGAACAGCAAATGTACACAGACTGTTTAATGAATACCCACTTTATGTAATGTATGTTGATGTCATCATACACATGGATTAGAGTTACTCCAAAAATTAAAAACCAAACTGCATATTCGCTGTTTCAAGCACCTGCTTTTACTTTAAATCATCTGCAGCAGCAGGTGAAAGTGTCGGGAAACAGAAACAGCTAATTCAGGTGAGCACACTTGCATTATTTAGACTGATTATGTCATGAACTAAACTGCAGGATTATACATCTACATATATAAACAAATGAAAGAAGTGTGATGAAACTAAAGTCCATCCGGCCGACAAGAAGACATCGCTGTCTCATGAAATCTGAAACAGAGAGGAGACTTACCCTGAACTTTATACAGATCTACTGGGAACACTGAGTAACATGACCATTACAGGTTTGAGCTACAACTAATGTTTCACCTCTAGTCTTTATTAAATAAACTACCATGATGACAGACTGTCCTTCAGACACCAGCACAAGGAGAACAACCTCTCTAACAATGATGAAGACCTGAGCTGCAGACAAACCCAACAGCATTATTATTATTACTGGATTTCCCCAGCAGGAAGTGACTGTTGATGTCCTCATGGTATCATGTATCAGCTTGTGGTATCACTGTTTGAAACATCATTCTTTTTGCTTAATATGAGCGCATTAAAAAAAAACGTGGATTTCAAGCTTTAGGGCAACTGTTTATTTGGATCACACCATAAGTAAATCAAAACTTTGCTTAGTGGAAGGAAGTTGGAGAGCTGGTCCAGAGAAAGGAAAGGTCAGCAGGTTAAAGGTTAAAGAGGGAGTCTTAAACACACAGTTTGAGCGCTCTGAGATGATTAGAACAGCCAATAATATAAAAATGACCTGGCCAATCAGAGGTCAGCAGGTGGGATTAAAAATTGCCATCTATATGGCTGGCGAGCTACGATAGCTAGCAGGGTGAGATACAAGCTGTTGCTCTGGGAGCAAGAAGCCGAAATGTTTTGAATCGACACGAGAAAAACTCCCAGCCTCATAAAACACAAACCCCCGGCTGAGCAGTTATAGTTAATTAAAACCAATTTAACTGTATTTTAACACTTGTACACACGCACCTAATTTGTAATTTTATTTAATGATGACAATTGTTAATTTAGCTGTAGCTTGTCAAACAGTATTTCATGGCATCATCATTGTTACTGAACCTCCTATGTGCCTTGGTTTCGCTTAACCACAGAACAAACTGGACACCTCAGGTATTTGCTCCATTAATTAACCTCAATAGCTCAATGCACAAAAAACTTTGCCATCCAAAAACTTCACATGCAAATTTTCTTATGTAACATGGGCTCAATGTGTCAGCTAAGGACTGGATTATTGTGGCAACATTTATGACTTGGAGCAGGAAATGAAGGAGGGATTTTACTTTAAAGGAGGTTAAAGGACGGAGAGAGGCTTAAATCTTATGGTGTTTGACCACAGAAGTTGAAATATGACCGCATGACCAGAGAGAAAGAAACAGCGGCATGCTGTGAGAAAGAAGTACCAGCCTCTGCTCCACTGCAGCCCGGGTTTCAGACCCTGACCTCTGAGGTCAAGTGAAAGGTGATACCCTGACAGTCTGCCACAGCGGTGACGGGCTGACGAGCCGCTGAAGGAGACGACAGGAGCTGTCAGAGCCGAACCAGACATCCTTCATTCATTCATCCTTCAGCACCTGGTCACTTCAGTCCTCATCACCTGAAGACGGACTCGTGGAGTCCTCGTCCCGTCATGAGGAAAAGGCCCATGTGGGCGAAAGGAGAGTGAGCCGCTTCGTCTTTGCTTTCCAGTGACAATATATTACACTGTGACCATGAGACGACACATGATGGATGAAGAGGGGTCAGCTTCTTTTTGGCAGAGGGACAAAAACCACCTGAGGAGTCATGGGGCTGTTTGATAAAGGGCCTGTCGAGATTAAATCTGAATTTTCATCCCATTTTTGTTTGTAAATGGTGAGTTTTCCTTATCTTCATCATCATCATCACCATCACCAGTGAACAATTTAAGGTTAAACTTGTGAAAACAGTGCGCAGACAACAACTGTGACGCATTTAAACAGTCAGACAGAGTTTCTGAGGAGTGATCTTACCTGTCTGAGCCAGCATTGCGTTAGGGAGTAAAAACACAACGCAGGGAAGAAGCTTCAGGAGAGTTTCAGGTCTCATCGTCCTGGAGTCACCAGCGCGCGACTTTGCCACCGGACAGCACGAGAGTACCGGAACCGATTCACCAAAAGTCCTCAGCCTGCCCGGAGGGAAGAGGAGACCAGCCGCCCTCTCTGAGTTCCGACCCACAACAGATGAAGAAGACGGGGATCCGGGTGAATACAGCGACTCGTGACGGTCGCTTGTTGCCGGAGGACTGCAGCAGCTGTCGGCTGATCCGAGACGCCGGAGAGCAGCGGCTGACCACAGACTGCTGCAGGCTGCAGCATCAGTGTGTTAGGAGGGGCATCGGCCGTACGACACCTTCTCATGACCCAGACCTCCAAACATCTGCACACATCTGCCTCTGAGCTGCACGACTCCTCAGCCAGGCCGAACTACTATTTACTGTGGCTGCAAATACCAGTTCTGAACGATCAGAAATGTTTATGAGATTCAGAATCTGCCCATTCTCAGTCTCACTTTGCTTTGAAAAGTGAAAAAAAAAATAGTGGGAGTTAGAGATTTTTTTTGTTTCTTCTTGTGATGATGTTTCAGGAAAAGAAAAATATTTCAGCATATGTGCATAAAACAGTGGCAAAAAAAACCCCAAAAAACAGAAGTAGCCCTCAACCAGAAATGTCAAAAAAAAAAACAAGTAATTAAATGAATAGATATTTATATTAGATAGATATATGTAATGGGCTACCCTTATATGTCTTACAAGTGTGTCATATATATATTTTTACATTTTTAGACACTGAAAAATAGCACAGCCGACCTACACAACACTTTTTAATCTTTATAATAATATTTAGATTCAGCTATTTTTTTCTTATCTTTTGTATTTCTGTTTTTAATTATTGTTTTTAACTTTAATATAATTATTATTCTTTATTGTCTTTTTTTAACACACCCTCAAGAGTATGCCATGAGTAGTTTTTATTTGTCAGTTAACTTCATATGAAGTAAATCAGACGAGTATTTGCTGTGACCTCTTTGTCTTTACAGCAGCACCAGTTCTCCTCAGTGCACCTGCACACAGTTCTTCAGGTACTTGGCAGGTAGGTTGTTCTGAGCGTCTTGGAGAACCTGCCACAGTTCCTCTGCCTCTTCATGTGATCTCAGACTAACTCCATGATGCTGAAATCAGGTCTCTGGGCTTGTTCTCATTCTGCAGAATTAATTTGGGACCAATCAGACGTCTCCGTGACGGTACTACATGATGGAGGTGAACCCAAACATCTGGACTGGATGACAAGTGTCCAAAACTATTGCACTGTACTGCATTAAAATGGCATGTGAAAAATAACACCTTTAAATCTTAAATAAATACCAACCATGGAAAATGGTCTGTTGACCCCTGATTTACTGTGCACAATTAAAATTACATTTCACTGCATATTAATCAGGTTAAGCACCATAAACCTAATGACTATCCAAACAGTAGGGACGTCCAAAAAGTGACTCATTTGTCCAAGCTTTTAGGACACATCTTCTTCAATCTAATCACACTGATCCGTTATTCAGAGCAAATTAAAATATGTGATACAACATAAATACGGTGCCTCAGCCTGTAAAACTTTCTGCACCAAAATTTGTTTTAGAGGGAAAAAAGTCGACTGAAGGTCCAATCATGGAGGTTCACTACTGGGCAGCCAGAGATATTTCATTAGTCACCACTCCAAACCACTAAAACAGATGGCCCACATGCTGCATTTTTCAGGGAAGCGGCCTCGGCCAAAGAGTGGGATTTTGGATAAGTCAGATATCACATTCACGTCCCTCCAAACTGCTCCTTTCCATTCTCACGCTTTCACTGCTACTCAGATATGGAGTTTCACTGGCCGGAGCCGATCGCTCTGTCAAAGACCTGAAACTAATCTCTGGGGAGGAGGAAATGTGATACGGAGGAAGTGATGGCTCTGTAAAAGATAGTAAATTCAGGAGGCAGTGACTGAAGATTATAAGATGCAGGGAATTAAATTTAGTCAGCTTTACATCGAGGAGAGATGAGATGCTGCATGCACCCATCACACTATTACCAATATACAGTCAATTATAAACAGAAATCAACATTCATTTTCTAATTTGTTGCATGCTACTACAATCCAGGGCTGCATATCATTTACTTTCATTATCATTTCATCCCTTTGCCTATTGAGTACAATAAAATAATGAGAAATGTCCAAAAATATTCAATTTATCACGATATAAAAGATAGAAAAAGCAGAAAGTATTCATATTTTAGAGGCTGGTAGCAGCAAATGTTTGGTATTTTGGCTTGAAAAGTGACTCAAACAATTAACAAATTATTTAAAAAGTTACACATTGATCTGATTTTCTGTCTCAGTGTTTCTACTCAACAACAACAACTGTATGATACGAGCTGTGTGAGGTGTTCATGCTCTGCAGAACTGCTGCAGAGACACTGCTGCTGCCTCAAACTCAGACTGATGCTTTTGCCAAGTATCAACGACTATTTTTAAAATAAAGTGCACGGTTCTGGTAAACTGTGAAGTTTCTATAAAGTCAGAAAGACGATCTTCTGCGATTAATGATGAATAAACCTTCTGCAGGTCTAAAGGGAACCAATGGGAAGCTGACAGCTGTGCAGGTCGTAGACTGCTCCTCCTGTCCTCTCCCTGAAGCTGCCTGACTGTCATGTGTTTGACTCCCAGACGGAGGAGGGATACAACCCCTCCCTCATAAATCTCCTGGACCGTCAACCTGGTGAGAGCCTGGAATAGCCATCAGGTACAAACCCACTTTCTTCCCGTCTGCCCACTGCTCGTCTTACACAACCAGCAATTAAATCTCAATCGACCCCTTGGATGGGAAACATGAATCTATGTCAAGCGAACATATGTACGTACATGACATGTATGAGTTTGTACCTTTCAGACTAAATCCAGCAAGCAAGAAAAAGTGGTAAACAAAAAGGGATAATTGCCTCATTTAATACTTTAATCTCCACACATGAGCTCATTTTGTGCAATTTTCTCTCATTATAATCAGTTATGCAGATGTGGGAGAAATGGCAGCACTGCAGTGTCCCCTGGGAAATGTGATATCAGCTAAACGATGCAGGGAATTCAAACTGTATATAATTACCTCAACCTCCACCCCTGAGAAGAAAACTGATTGCACAACTTAAATGTCTTTCAGAGCAGAAAAGCTGGAGAGAATAAGTCAAACCCACGTCCAAAACCATGTTCTAAAGGTCTCAACATAAACACACCTCCACAGTTTGATCTCTTTGTCTTCCTCACTGTTGGTTCTCTCTCTCTTTCACCTGCATGACAATCACAGCCCACTTTCAGTAAAGGTTGAAAGTGCTTATCCGAGTCTCAAGCACACTGGGATGATGGGAATCCCTGCCGCCTTCGCCGGGCCCCTGTGGAGAAGATTCGGGCATCGACATGTTATGATTTGTCAGCTTGTGTCTTGCCCGGCGAGTGCAGGGTGTTTTGGCAACAACAGTGATGGAAGGAGGTCTCAAAATGTATCCAGATTAATCAAGACAAGTGCTTAAATCCAACGTTTAAGTGAACATATGACTATCACAGTGGAAAAGCACTGCACTACTGTCCTACTCTAACATTTTATTTTGGTAAAAGTGCAGAAATACTGTCAGTAAAATGAACTTCAAAGGTAAAGTACAGATGTGAAGAGGCATGGAGATGGCTGCTGTTGGGATCAGAGCATTTATTCATTTACAGGCATATTTTGGGGCATTTTATGTCCTTATCAGAGTAGAGATCTGACAGGAAATGAGTGGAAATGACAAACAAATCCCCACAACTGGACTTGAACCAGACACATTATGGTTAGCATGTTAACCCATTGGCCACCAGGACACTCCTGCTCACAGATCAGTTGAAAAAGGAAAGAAGTAAAAACAAAAAGGTTCGGGGAGAAGGAAGAACAGAAGATAATGAAAGACAGAAGGGAAGGAGACAGAGGAAATGTCAAAATGAAGAATGAAAGAAAGAAAAATGGAAAGAGAAAATTATATTCAGCATTTAAAATCTGATTAGGTAATTACAGCCGTCAGATAAATGTAGAGGAAAGTATATTTTTGTTTGCAATCTAGAAGGGAGTTAGAAGAAAGACTCTCAAAAGGGAAATGCTACATTTGAAATTCGTACTTGTGCAAACTCGAGTAGAGACTTGAATCGTTTTATTTTCCACCTCTGGAGAGAAAACAGCACACGAGAGCTGCTGAATGTGGGTTTTGTGTTGTAACTGATCCACGCCGCAGAGGGGACGGCCCTGTGTTTTGTTACTGTAGAGGACAAATGTGACCTCAGAGCAGCTGGGTCATGACATGAGCTATTCCTGCTTCCACCCCCGACATCCAGCCTCCATCATATACCGACATACCCAGACCGCCAGTCAACGCAGTGCAGCAGCAACAACGCAAACGTCGTCTGTACAGTCGCTGTGACCCTGTAACAAACCAAAATCAAAAGATCCAACAGGGGAAAAGAAGTTATAGCTGAGACGCCTCTCGCCTGGACATGTATTGTTCTTTCTCACGTGGACGACTTGCTGGATAGTTCACATCTCCTGAGCAGTTATCATGACATTTAAGACTCTAAAATTTAAGACTCTGATTCACAGAGTACAAACGTTTTTGAGGTTCACCTTTTCTTTTAACTGATACTCAACAATTTCACACGCAGGAAGATCTGAAGAGATAAAAATGCGATCAATAGACTTGCAGGATTTGTTTCTTTGCAGAGCTGTTGTGCGTTTCAGGTGAATTACAAACACCTCAAATGATTTGAACAAGATTTTCTTGATGCATATGGGTCTAAAAATACTAAAAAAAAAGGGTTTGATCTGTTTTTGTCCTAATGAAACCTTAATAATTTTCCTTCATATTACAGCTTTACATTACATTACATTTCACTTAAATGCGTTAAATTCAAATCAGTTTGACATAATTCTGGTTTAAAAACCTCTATCTCAGGTTGCTGACAATGCTTTGTATAGGGTGCTGTTCTGATTCACCTGCAGAATGTCACTGAAAGAGACGCGCTGTTTGTCAAATCTGTGCAGTCTGGGTTTTTCCACAAATTGAAAGATATGTTATTGTCTTCATCAACATCTTTGTTGTGGTTGTACTGAAACTGTAAATGTTGGCATGACTGCAGTAAGCATCATAAAATCATAACTGACTCCAGTGTATCCATATCTATCACATTTCATTTGACATGTTTTTATGTGGAGGTTTGCCTTGATTTACAGTATATCATCTCCTCTCTTTGAGCCGGGATGAAAAAAAGAAGAAAAGGAAGGAAGAGCGTCTGATGGGGCGGGATGGGCGGTGATTGCACAAACTGAAAATCCTTTCTTCCCTCTGTGACGATGCTGAAAAGACAGTAAAAACAGATGGAGGTCCTGACACACAGTCAGATGCTGGAAGGGAATATAAGAAAGTCCAGAAATCAGAGCAGTAATTTCCTACGTTTAGCCTTGGATAATGTTTCAGCTTGTTTCTATTTCCTCCAGCAGTTACAGAGTCATAATTTACAAACTTCCCTGGGTTACCCCAGAGGAAAATTGTACGGCTCAGTTTGGTCTTCTACAGCTCAGGAGACAAAACTGTGATTCTCATTTCAGTCTCACTTTAGTTTTTATTTTGTCTGAAATGCTGTTTCTCACATTTTTCTCCTAAAATTCACGAAGAGAAATAGGTGAGACACAACGACTTAAGAAGAAACCCTGCTGAACTTGATTCAGTGTTTTTAATGGCTCCTTTTATTCTCCTTTGTAAATGAAACTGAGCGATACTAGAGCTGCTATGGAGCAATATGTGAGGCTACATGGGAAAGTGGTCTCAGACTTTTGAACACCACTGTATATAAACTAACACTATACTGAGAGGTGTTCCTAATATTTTGTCCATCCCATTTATAGGAATTAGATTTGACAAAATATTAGGAACACTTTTCAGTGTATACCAGTACACTTAAACATTACCACAATTACAGCTGCCACAATGACCATAAAAATAAACCAACACTTCTCAAACAGATTCAGTAAATACTGAACATTATAATCCTCATGAAGGAGGATTTATTACAGGCCTGTTCCATTATATTGCATTATTTTCATCCAGGTTCACCTAACACATAAATATGAATTAAAATGAAAAATCAAGGACACTTACAAATGCTTAAACAAATCAGCCCTTTATTTAAAGTTTACTCAATATAAAGCAACGCTTAATAAAATGCATTCCTTTGAACAGAATGGTGATGGGGTTAATGGGACAGAAATAAGTGACTGCAGATGCCTTAAAAAGGTTCACTGTGTAACTGCTGCTAGATGTCCTGAACTGTTCGTCTCATCTTGTAATACCACTTTGTTCCTCAAGAGGAGATATTGAGTCACTGCAGTGCCATAAACTTATCATTTAACTTACTAACAGAACTTGAGGTACAGATGAAACTGACGGTCTCTCCCAGGGCTCCTCCCCCTGTGACAGTGAGTCATGTGATGACCTTAGTTTTCTCAACCGATGCCCATCCATCCACTGTACCACAGCACATGTGAGCTGCAAGAATAAAAGAAAGCACACATTACAAATTAATCCTTACATACAGTAACAGCATTGTGCCCAATGGAAACTATTTACAACATTTTTACCAGGGAATCAGTCAATGTCCAGCCTTTGCACTGCGCTCATTTTAACTTTCCATCTTGGTGTTGAAGAGTTTTTAAGACCTTTTAAAGCCATTGTGAACAACATTTAAGAATATAATTAAAAGAAAAAAAAACTGAAGTAAACAACAATGATTCAATTACCGTCTTTGTCATCTTTGAATGTATATACTTTTTTGGCCGTAGCCACTGTCCACGACCTCCTCAGCAGCAAACAGCAGACAGACACGGTGCGAAAGCAGCTGGTGAACATACTGGAGCATTAAGAAGCTAAAGAGACAGATTTCCCTCAGGAGCTGGTGGAAACCAAACACAGAGCTAAAAGAGAGGGAACACTGGACTGAGATCATCATGAAACATCAGCTGACACAAACACCACTCCAAATGCAACAAATCAAATATAATAATAATAATAATAAATAATGTCAATTAAAAGTTATAAATGGAGATAGAAAAAGTTGTCCTCCAGTATTTCCACCAACAGTCACAGTGTGACACACTTGCTATGTGAGTGAGGTCAGTGCCAATCCTTCTGGGTTGGCCACACTTGCTGCAGATGCATGATGTTGGCTGCCGGTGGGTTGTTCCTCCAGACAGCGGCCCCCGCTCTGCCACAGCAGCTTCGGGCCGCCTTCCTCTTCCTGTAGGCTCTGGTCCTGGGTACAGGTAGTCCAGGCAGAGGAGGTGGCTAAACAGAAGAGGGGAGTGGCACTCTCAATCAGGGCTGATCTCCTAACAGTAATGTAAAGTGGTTACAACATGGTGAACCGATCGACGTGTATTCATTCGGTCTACTGGGTCCATACAATCTCAAGTTACAGTCAGTTACAAAATGAGCCTAAAGTTACTGACGTCACTAGCTGTACAACAGCCGAGAGCAACAGACACAATCCGAGTAACCGCTAAAACGTCTGTCGACAACGTCAATATCACCACCTGAAATGTTTGTTGGTGCACTGATTATAATTTTAGCTAAAGAGCTAATGTTGATGCTACTTACCAAGCTAACAGGAAAGTTGCGAGCTCGGCATCAAACCGCATCTCTTTACCCTCAGCAGCTTCTCCAGCGGTGGAAAGTCACATCGAGATTTACTCGTGTTGCTTCTTTTCTTTGCCGTTGAACGTGGTTTCTTATCGGGAGCGGTCCTTCGGGATGCAGATGAATATCGTCTTTTAGGAGGTTTAGCCATTCCTGTGTTTCTGTGATGCTAACCTCGAGCCTTGCCGGAAGTTGTTCTTCTTCGTGGGACTGAGACCAGACTTGACGCTCCGCTGACTCACACAGCGTCTAGTGTCACAAAGTGGTATTACAACACAGGACAGGTCGGGCTGGCTAGTGCGCATGCGCACTTCAGTAGATAACTGAAATACAACAGATGGAGATCTTGATCATGACATCGTCACTGTGGCTGCTTCACATACTGTTGATAGTGATAATTCATTTTTGGAACATTTTAAACTAAAGTTCTGGCCACATCTTATATTGCACCTTTACAGCAAAACCACCAAAGCTGACATTTAAAAGTAAAGCTACATGTTCTTTGCTCACATTGCAAACCAACTTACAGTTTTTAACACTTAGTTAAAACAAAGACATGGAGCTTAACTTGACTGATATTGACACATTTGATGCATACAAAACATTTGATTTGCTTTTACAGTATATAAATCTATGCTTGGATTAGAAAAATACAATCATGCTTTCCATTATACTTACATTCAATTTGTGACATACAAACGTCTGTATTTGCCCATTTTGCATTCAGGCCAGTAGATGTTGCACTATTCACATGAAGCATCAAGATATAAACCCTTTGTGGAACCACTTTGCTGAGAAAGTGAAACCTCTGACGCTGTGGGACTCACATCCAGTACCAGGCAGTTGATTTCTGCAAGCAAAGAAGATACAACAGCCTGCAAAATTTTACTCATCTAGTATTTCACTTACTGACTGTGGACTGCTGACAGAGCCAGGTTTTAGTACATTGCAGACATGTTGGTTTCTAGTGTGTGTATATAAGGCCATGGGGCTGTCTTCCCAGTCACCGTCTTCATGTTATGACCCAGCTAGGGGAAAAGGGAAGCAACATAAAACCAGGTGTTATTGGTAAATCAAATTTACTGATTTATTACATAACCAGGAGGGTAAATAAGTAAACAAAAATCCAAACAAGGCAAGAGGATAACTGAAGTAGGGGAACAGGAGCCAACAAAGAGCCTAACTATGTGATTCTAACCAACCCAAAAACACAAGAAGCAGCACCCCTGTTCTTAATGTGTCCAACAGTCTTTTTCTAAGGGTGTGATGCACAATCAGAATTTTAAACCTAGCCCAGTCCCCAACAATCACTACCAGCATCAAAAACCAAATCACAAATTACACACGTTAACACAAGTGGTACAGAGGCGAGCTGCCTATCATGTCAGCTGCCACTAACGATGTGAGGGCTGGGCTCTTAAACTCTCTTCCTCTGATGCTTGAACGGCTGCAGCTGTGGTAAGGATTGTCAGGATCATTTCCGCACCAATAGGAGAAGCCGGCCGTGGAGTCGGAGGCTCCTCCTCTCTGCTTCCGACCAATCCCGTCATGGAGTCCGCGCAGCCTGATTAGCATACAGACAAAACACACTTTAAAATCCAGGTGACTGCGCTGCGCTCAGTTTAACATATTTTTATATGACGAAAAAGTTGAACAAGAAAGAGCAAAACTGATGACACAGTTACAGAAGATTGCACCAGTAGATGATGACATTAAAAGTACTAGAAAATTCCTGGATAACTTTTGAATGTTCCTGCTGCTTGATGCGTGTATTTCACTCCTCACATTTCAATCTGCACAAAGGACATTACCTTCAGTTTCATTCATGTGGCAGAGACTCATCCTGACACTGACCTCAGTCACTGCAGGTGTCCCTCTAAAAGCCTTGTGAAGCTGTCACGACTGGCCACAATAACCTCACACTGATAGTTTCAAACACAAATGTGTCCCCACAACCACAGACAGACATGTACACACACATGTACATGCCCTTACAGAAGTTGATCTGCAATAAAGCTATACCACTATATCCCCATATAGACGATAGCTGAGTCATTCTATGAAACTGGACCGGGCCGCTCTTGTGGCTCAACTGGTAGAGCGCGAACCGCTTAGGCTCAGTCCTTACCTCAGCAGCCATGGGTTTGCGTCCGACCCATGGCCCTTTGCGGCATGTCATCCCCTCTCTCTCCCCCACTTTCCTGTCACTTTCTCACTGTCCCTATCTGAATAAAGGCAAAAACTGCCCCAAAAAAAATAACTTAAAAAAAAGAAACAGGTGCCATTTGGTCTGTAACATTTGATGAGATGCATAAGGAACAAAAATGTGAAAAAGTGTGTTTCCAAATCTTAGAACCATTAAGTCAAGTATTCTTGCCATGATGTTAAATGAGAAAATACTATTTATAAAGACTAACATACTATTTTTAGTATTTTTCCTTAGAACACGGCAACTTTCACGTCCATATTAAACAAATTGACACTTGTATCTGAAATATCACCAATAAATGTTGTTTTTTATAAAACCTTTATTATTGTCAGGATTATATGTGTGTCCCTATTTAAATAAGATATTCTTTTTAATAAAAACATACTTTCTTGTAAAAATGTAATGATTTGTGTGTGTCCCTCATTTTGATTTACCACCCCGTCACAGTAACATGTTTTGTCTATAAACAATGTACTGTTGCTTTTAACTGACATCACAAAGAGGAAGTGACATCAGTTGAGGCTTTGGAGCAGCCAGGAAGAAAACCAGGCAAGTTCTGACCCGCACATAACAAATGTCTAAACAGCTGGTCTGTCTTCTCATCAGAGGAAGATGAACTGGAAGTTGTTTTCTGGCATCATCATCATCACCATGAGAACTAAGGATGTCCATACAGTCTCCTTTGTCCATACATGAGGTCCTCCTTCTGTGGGCATCAGTCATTCAGTTTTCAGTGTGGATTCCTCTGAATGACAGTAAAAGACAAATACTTTAGTTCAGACATGGTGGATCACAGTTAATCACATACATATACCAGCTGTCAGGACAGGTGCATGAATACCTGCTTCAGTTGAGGACTCCTGTGTATGAATTTACAGTATTAAATGACAAACCCTTATAAGATAACGATCTTCTATACATTGTGTATTATACTCAATACAATACGATACCAGCGAGAAGAGGAGACAGAAAATACGTTAATGAGATGAACCTGAATGTTTTGCTGCATGTAGGAAAATTCTATCAGTGAATGATTTTTTTTTTTAATAAGATGAGAGTGAGTTAATTTTTCAACTATATTTCTCCTTGTCCTGCAAATGTTTGCATGTTTGGGACGGTGGTGGTGGGCCTGAATGGTGTTTGTTGATTTCCTGCTATTTCCCCCACGCCAGCCCTTCCCTTAGAGGCAGGCTGGAATCAGATTACATAACATGCTGTTTTATTAAGACATATTTACACACAGAGTAAAGCAGCATGAAGTCCACAAACAGCAGCAAAAATCTATAAACTGCAGCTGTAAGTGAAGGTAAACTGCAAGTATAAGTCCAACAGCAGCTGTGCACGAAGTTCAAGTTACTAATAAATAATAATCACATTGTTCATAAACATACAGCTGATTAATTTGAAAGCAATTTTGACTAAATGAAAGGCTTAAATGTTCACTTATGTTACTCCTGGGCCCACAGAAAGTTAAGTCTGTATTATCTGTCCTAAAGCTAGACATCACAGAGAACATGGAATAAAATCTGTGGAGTGGTTAAAGTGAGTTTTAAGTTCATGTAAACCTCTGACTTCAACTGTACATAAGGGGTTGAGATAAAACATTAAGTCTGAATTAGAGTTCAGTGAGTGTTTGTGGAGAGCTCTTTGTTTGCTCAGTCTGAGCTGATGAGTTCATACAGAGAGCTCTCTTGTCTGATTTTCATCTCCCCTGGGACAGCGCGATTTATGTGCGGTACTTTTTCTTTTAGTGTTCAAACAACAATGCAATTAGGCTCCATCATGTTGTCAGAGTGACACGGAGACGTCCCTGAGGCCGCTGAAAAGCAGGGTCAACGGCACCATCTCTGACTGACACGCTTGACAAAAGGCTCCTGTAATTGTTTCAGCAGAGCCACTGATTGCACGGTGGCTGTAAATGTCACTGGACACAATGGTGGAGGTTTTTCAGACGCAGAGCTGAGGGGCCAGGGGTTGAGAGGAGCCTCTGAAGGTGGCGGCTCCCGGTTTTACAGGGGCAGTGAGGTCAGCTCCTTCACAGGCGCTGTTTGGTCTCGGCTCAGGTTTCCTGTTACTTTTGCCCCGTCGTGTCAGCTGTCTGAGCTGGTCCAAACAAAGATCTCCTGTCCTTACTGTGTGGCTCTTGTAAATCACAGCCCTGACCTCTGATGTTACTGTTTTTCTACCATTGTGACCTTAAAACTTAAAAGGATTCCTTAGCTGTAATAAGTTATGATAGCAGTTGATGTACTGACAAAACAAAAAGGAAAAGTTTTACATTTTAGCTTCAGTCCTAGTGGAAGAGGAACAAGCCAAACAAAGCAAACAAAGTTTACATATTATCACCATGTCAATTTGACATTACCATCCATTTGAAGTCATGTTTCTGTCCAGCTGGTGGATTTAAATCCAATATTTACTCTCCTATTAACTGTGTTTCTGCTGTTTGATGCTGAGGAGGTACAGTCTACAGCGGGTTTATCAGAGCTTTTACGCTGAATACATTTGCCTGCTTCAGCTGGAAATACCACTGATGAGAGCAGTGAGAGTGAACCCAAACTGAGCCAAAAACAATGAGCTGAAAGACACTAAAAAGCCATGTTGATGTGCTGTTGTTTTTTTTTTTATATAGATTGAGATTTGTTCATTAAAATACTTGGTACTGAGGAAAACCAGCAGCCTCCTGTTTGCTACCAGCTCATTTCTGGACTGTTTTCTTGACTTTTTTGGGGGGTTCAGCCCGTGAAAACATCTTATGTAGCGACAGCAGACATTAAACAGCTTTTTCTCATGCAATCTGGAAGAGGCATCATCTCCTCATGCCTGCCTCCCGAGATGCTTTACACACTGTAAGCATTGATGATGTTGGCATCATCATACAGGACCTTTGAATTAATTTAGAGCCATGCCCTCATTCCCAAACCTGTATTTCTCCCAGTCTAACTTTACAAGTATAGAAATTAAAAACTGTCTGCACCTGCTAAAAAAAATTGAAATAACACTTAATACAACCATGTGCTGAATCAGCTGTTCTCTGACTGCTCCCAACGGCAGGACTCGAGTGTCTGCTGCCATCTAGTGGAGACATGACATCACACACGATGTGATGTGATACTGTTGGGGTGAATTCTCTCTTGAATTCTCTCTTTAACGATTGAGACATCGAAATGAAACATGGTGGATTTAATCCGCATGTATTAAATACTATACAATTATACATCAGAAATTTATTTGTTGATTATATCTTGGATTAATCATCAGAATCTGCGAAGTAACTAATATCTATGGATGTCAAATGTGGTGGAGTAAAAAGTGCTATATTTTCCCCAAAAATGTAGTGACGCAAAATCATAAAATAGCATAAAATTAAAATACTCAAGTAAAGTAGAAAGAAGAACTTGCAAAATTGTGCCTAAGTACAGTTCTTGAGTAAATGTACTTTGCTAACACTTCAACCTCTGGTGTTGTCTTAACCATGAATACTCAACAACAGTGTAAATCATCTAAATATTGGATGAGTAAGCATGAAACTAAAAGTAAAGATTTTTTTCTTTTGAGAAAGAAAACCTAAATTACACATGATCTAATCTAATATATCTGTAAATGAATATTGTACCCGCCATAGAATGTCTTGAAATGAACTGATAATACGACTACAAGCTGGCAGGATTTCTGCTGTTCAGCGGGCACTTTGTTTGCAGTGTTGCTAAGTTCCTGTTTTCTGTTTTTGTTGAATGTCTTACTGAGCTCAGCCCACTTCCCTTGATTCTTTTTGTTAAGAAGACTAAAGGCGCTTGTAACCAGGCAGCACTTTTTATGTGTTGTGTCTGTAATAAACCCTTGTGCTACTGTCTGCCTCTTTCTCCTGGGGCTACCGCTGTGTTGCGAGTTGAGTTGGATTTAATCTTGTGAGTCTCGAGACGTTGACAGGCCTGGCATTGAGATTCAAGGTAAGCAGATACCTCATTTGTCGGTCGACAAATCAAAATGGCTCCATATGGTTTGTTGCATCCGCTGCCCTCAGTCTGCTTTGAAGGAAAAATCCAATTCTCTGCAAGTCAAGACCTCCGCCTTGCAAGAAGCAAATATTTTAAGCTGCCAGAGACTGAGATCAAGAGTGACGTGTGGAGCATCAAGCCGCCGGATTTCTCCCTGAAGCTGTACAGATCTCTGTCGGTTCCTCAGGAGAAAGAAAGAAAGACAACTGTAGAAGTCCCACAAACCACTGAAACAAAGAGGAGAACTGGAATATTTCTACCTAATGTTTTAGATCAGAGTTACAAGAGGAAAGACCATCCAAAGTTCATCACATTGTACAGGCCTCCTGATCCTCTGGAGACTGAGCTGATGTTTGTCAGGACGGGAAAGTATCTTTCTGAACCTTACAAGAACCCAAAACCTCATAACTTCAGACCGGTAAGTCTCTTTAAACTCCATGTATTATAATACTGGTGTACATTGACTCAATACAAGACCAGCCTGCAAGGTCCTACACATTTTACCTTGTTTCAAGTAAGGTTGTAATATTTAATTTGACCACAAGATGGTGATAAACACAAAGACTAAACAGACTAAACATTTTTGCTTTTAAATCACTCACTTCAGCTTGATGACGACCTTCCAGACATAGTAACTACATATGAGAGAGATCCTGGCAACCTGAATTTAAAATTAAGGCACTTGGACACAAGTAAGTAGATTAAACAATCTTTTTTTACTTTGTTCTCTGACGTCATTTTGGCTGAAACTTTGTCTCAGAAATTGGTATTCTGAGTGTCACAATTTTGTATCTAAACTGCAGCACCATGTTTTATTGAAACAAATGCAGAACAAAAGACTGTTATTGTATTATTAGACTTCATGCACCTACAAATGAATGACTTAATGTCTTTCTTTTTCCAGTGCGGACCATCAGATCTGACATATACTTCAGTTCAAGGGACACCAAGACAAGGATGGACACATATAAACCTGCAGAGCCCAGATGGGATGCGGGGCTCATCCTCCCTCTGCCGCCCTGGCCTCCAAAATCAGCCTCCTACACTGTCAGTAGATGGTGTTTTAACATTATATATACGCACAAGTGATCGGTTCTGATATCACAGTTTGTCACATTTGGTCAACAGTAAATACCTCTACAGTAAAAACAACCCACATCATGCACATTGTGTGCAGTATGAATGATATCTTAAAAAGACGTAATTTATTGTGATTACGAAGTGGAAAGTAGCATTTTCTCTGTACTGTACAATTTTGAGGTAAACTTGCACTATTTGATCCACTACATTAATCTGACAGCTATTTTACACTCAAAACATATGAAGACTTTCTAAAAACATGGTACATTGTTGTACATTGGACTACCAACCAGTATATGAAGCAGTTAAAACTACATGTAAATGCTTTTAAACTTTACAGTACTGTCTGAAAGTTGGTCAAAAGTATTACACACGCAGAAGAACAAGGATCTAATTGAAGCTAAATTATCATTATAACCAGCAAACAACATGGTTTCTGGTGAATCCTGTTACATTTTTTATCATTTACTTAAGTTGTGAGTAAATATATTTTATTTATAAATATATTTATCAGTTTAGACGGTTTGGATTTAGAGCCACGTTGAAACTGACAGTTTGTGTTTCACAGAGACACCGGCGAAGACGAGCAGCGCACAGTGCCTTCTTGGATCGAGTGGAAGAGAAGCTCTCAAGATCCTGGAAAAATAAATCATGATTCTTTCTTTTCAAATCTATATTTCATTAGTTTTCTGTGTGTATATTCACATTCTTTCGTTTAATCTGTTGAGTTTAAATCAATATAATATGTGTTGAGAAAGCATGGAGTCCCAACTAACAGACTGTTTCCATTAATTTGTGCATAAACAGACTTTATGTTGTTTGAGATTTGACTGGAAATCTTTTCATTACATTATTGCGCCCTCTTATTATGTGATGGTGTAATGACTGGAGAATTAGTGCCAAAAACTGTTTATCTCAAACAATTCGTACGACATTTGGACGGATATCTGACTTATAACTATAGGCGACAAAATAAAACAAATAACCTCAACGAGATAAAGCTGTGATGATAGAAAAATACTGTATAACTGAGTATGAGCTGAGAATATAAGTAAGGATCACATCAGTGATTTTTCATGTTACCTCATTTACTACAATTTACATGTACTTATATATTACATCACACATAATTACAGCCTTTTTCCCATTTTCTGAATCTGTTTTTACTATCTTCCAGGTAGCTACATGATTTCTGTTGTTTCAATGCAACATTAATGAAATTCAAGACATTCTTACACCATCCCAACTGTCAGCGTTATGTTATTAAAGCTGATTTAAACCAAAGAGGACTCAACAGAACTGGCAGAGATAGCATGAAACTTGCAGTGACTGGTGTCATGGAGGACACAGCGCACCACATTACGAAGCCCACTGGTCCACTGACAGCTGCCTCGTTCAGAACCCCAACAGTTATAAACACGTGAGGCCTGCACATGTCTGACGCATATCTGTAATAGCTGCACATGTGTGTTTAATGAGACATGTGTGACTCTGTGCATAACTCATGGACTAAATATAAAATGAAAGGAATATCATGACCCAGAGGCTGCCATGTGTTCTACTTATTTTAATCTCCTGTTATGCTTTCCAGAATCTCAAGAATCTCATCAAATCTTCCCTCTCATTAAACAGGTGTATTTCAACATGAATAATGAGGATTGTATTTACGTTGTGTCACTTTTGTTATGCCAACTGGGACAAACTTGTACAGGGAAAACAAAAGAGGAGCCTAAACATGGGTTAATTATCCACCTCCCTTTTATGGGAAGCTGGAAATGAAGCACAGGATATGTAATAGAACTAATATGGTAAATAAAGCTTACGAGACAAAGGGATGCTCTGTGGAATTAGTGTGATAATCTCAATGACCCCATAGATCCTTTGTCCAAGCAGCTTATTATGACCTGTAGTTTCATTGTTAAGGGTCCGTGCATGAAGTATAATTCTTCTGCAGTTTCTCACGTTGTATAATGAAAAATGCCACCTTTGGGGGTATTGTCTAATTTGATTGTCCTACTTGTGTGCGAATGTATGTTGACGCTTGTGAGCTCGACGCACCGAAGCGTCCAACCAGTACTGACTTTAACTCAAACTGTGATCTTTCCCTAAACGTAACCCAGTTGTTTTTGTGCTTAAACCTAACCACATCTTTAACAGTGTCATGTCATAAAAATGTAAAAGTTATTTATTTTTCAACAGTGATTTCGAAGTTTAGATGTAGCATATTTTCTGCAGTAGGGGGCGCTCATTTCCAGAAACTGTCAGTTGTCAATATGACTTTTAAATGGACCATATGTAACCTGATTTATAAGCTAAAATTAATGTATTTTATCATTGTTTGCATTCTGTCCTATTTCGTTTGTAATTTTTGTTGAGTTTTGTGTATTTGTATAGAATACCATTATGGAACAGGCATGAAACGGGAAAGGGATAAATGCAGTGGTATGTGGCATCGATCCATCCATAAAAATAAACATTAAATAATAAATTATAATAAGTTTTCATTATTTTCAATGAAATAACTGACTAATACCTGATTGTACTTGTTGAAATTATTATTATTGTTAATAAGTAATCTCTTGATCATACATGGTGGCTCTTCCTTTGTGCAGATTCAAATGGGGCTGTGTAAAAATAACCAAATCAAAAAACCTAATGTGACCTAAAACAGCAGCAGGTTATGTAAGGCAGCCGGTGGCTAAAAGCCAGTGACTGTTTGTTATCCTTCATGCATGATGGGCTGCAGTGTGTGTGTGTGTGTGTGTGTGTGTGCGTGTGTGTGTGTGTGTTTGTGCGTGTGCGTGTGCTGCTTTTCCTTTCCTGCCCTCTGACCAATCATTTTAAACAAAAACACGCGGTCGAACGGGGCGGCGCTGTTTCTGCAGACACACACACACACACACACACACACACACACACACACACACACACACACACACACACACACACACATACACATTATGGATGAACACACACACCCTCTTTATCTCTCTTAACACACACATACACACGCAAACGGACAGAGGGGCAGGACGACTCGCCGAGCTGAATCTACGGTGAGTTCAATCTGAATTTACTGACATTTATCTGCTTCTGAACATTGAAAGTCACTGACTGGTTTAATATGAGCTGTAAGAAACTGAGAACGACAATGAAACCACAGAGTCACTCGCCTGAATCATATCACAAAATAGGCTTTGAAACGTATTTTCGGCTCTTGAACATTTTCTCTCAGTAGCCACAAATCTCCAACGTGTGATGAATTACATCATCAAAATGTAATAAATAAAAAAAATAATCAACAGATTAATCCATGATAAAATAATATTTGGTGCTTGCTTTTATGCAGTATAGTTAAAATGAGCTCCACCCCAATCAGCTACTGCAGTAAAATCAATCTTTTTAATGCGTGAGTAATAAAAAATGCTGTCATGATATAAAATAGAACCATTTTCTGCATTTTTCTTTCACTTTAAAACCAAGTAGCCTACATTTTCCTGATTATACCTACATTCTTATATAGAAACGATTGATTGATTAATCAATTGGTTGATCAACAGATCAACTGTTTTGATTATCAAATAATAATTTTAGTCACTTTTCAAGCAGATATTTGCTAGTTCCAGCTTCAAAAATGTGAAAAGTATATAATAGTTTAAACTATATATCAATTTTTTTTTCTTTTTTTTGATGAAGCAATTAATCGATTAATCAAGGAAGCCATTGTCAGATTAATTAATAATAAAAATAATTGTTAGTTGCAGCCTGATGCAGATTTTAGTTGGAGTATTTTTTACAGTATAATATTGATACTTGTAAAGAAAACTCACTTTGCGGCTGAAAATGGATCAAATAAAAAGTAGAATGGCGTGACAGACTTGGAGCAACAGGTGATCCTGGTTCCCGGGCAGACGCGTGATTGACAGCCGTGTTAGCCAATCAGCTGAGAGAGAACCGAGGACACGCACCAATCGCGGGCGGCCGCAGTGTCCGCGTGGGCGTTGATCCAAGACTGGGGCTCACACTCACAGCAGCGGTGTCCCTCCGCGGTAGATCCACACGGGACAGCGAGGACTGACGGGGAGGGTGGCTCCGTCTCCAGCGAGGGGTTTTCTTTTTTCTGTCGTCGATGCCCCGAGATAAGAAGTGGGAATACTAATCATTCTCAGGCTGTGTAGACGCTGGAGAGGATCGTGACTGTGCTGCTGTAGTCTTCTCTCCACAGATGGCTCTCACTGGTAGGTAACCAGTTTTATCTGGACTGGGAATAAAAATGCATTTGTCCACCTGTCGGCCCTCTGTGAATGTAGTGCAGTCTCATATCCAAGCAAAATACACAGGCACCGATTCAACTCTGTAGTAATACTAATAAGATCACAGTATAATTAGCAGGGCCTTATGGGAGGGTAATGTGATACCATACAAGATAAATTAATTATATTTTGTACTATTTGTTTTGGACTTTTGCATTAAAATCAGCACGATAAGATCACCGTACACTGGATCAAATGAAGTATATGAAAGTAATAAGCTGCCATAGTACTTTTGATAATGCCTGTTACATTGATATCAACATAATAATGACACTTTGACACCAGAATATATACAGCATATAGCTCAGATGTCATTTCCTGGTCTTACATGGTTATGGACTTTGGCTTTTCTGGGTGAAATGAAAGCTGAGAGCCTCCCTCTGTTTGGTCAGGTCCATGCATGTGAAAATCTTCTGATTGGCACCTGTAGTCATCCCTAAAATGTCGTCATATTTCAGTAATTGATATATTCAGTATAAAAAAATACTATAATATTTGTTTTTCACACGATAAACATAATGATAAATGACGTTTCACTGCTCAGGTCAACAAGCTGGAAACACCACGCGCCATCTGACGCATCGTGTTATAAAGTTTTTATGGTGAATGTGTCAGCAACCATTCACCTATATACACACCCAGCAGTCTCAGAGCGGCATTAGCATTCATGTTGAGTGGTGTTTTCTGGCCATGTGACGAATGAAAATCTAATATTCACTCTTTCCTGTGTCTTTAGCTTGTTAGATCATCCCCCACCATGTTCACAATCTAGTCACTAACTTTGTCTGTCGGTCAGTGTCATCTATTCAGTGGCTTCATCAAAGCGCTTTTGATTTCATTATAGCATTACATTGTTAAGCCCAGCTTTAAAGGGCGGTGATGTAACTTTTGAAAGAGGACATAACACAGTCTTCCTCCCACAAATGCAAAGTTGAATTCATAAGCAATGAAATGCACCTTTGATCAGTTCAGTACACTTGAGGGTTGTGCTGCTGCAGCCCGACCAGAGGCTCACAGAGGCTAATGCGAACTTTACATAGATATTGTGTGACTTACATCCCTCAGTTTGTTGACTTTATGACTCCTCTGTACACATGCAACATCAAATCTCACAATGATGGCGTCTTGAAAACAACAGACCTTGGGAATCTTGGGAAATCTCATGTTCAGTAAAAGTTGCATTACCTCAATAACCCACAATAACATGTGCAATATTCTTCCAGGTTATTGCTGCAGCCATTTTGGAATTTAAGCAACTCTTCGCCTCTGCTGGACAGTCGGATCAAACCTCTCACGTCACAAATCCTTCCTCATGAGGAAAGATGGGGAATGGATTGTCGGAACAACCTAGCTTCCTGTCAAGCGTCCCGTTCTTCCAGTCGTTTCACATCGCCATCCTTGGGCTGGACTCTGCGGGGAAGACCACCGTTTTGTACCGACTGCAGTTCAACGAGTTCGTGAACACGGTGCCCACCAAAGGTTTCAATGCGGAGAAGGTCAAAGTGTCTCTGGGCGGACACAGGACTGTGACGTTCCACTTCTGGGACGTCGGTGGTCAGGAGAAGCTACGCCCCCTGTGGAAGTCGTACACGCGATGCACGGACGGCATCATATTCGTGGTGGACTCTGTGGATGCGGAGCGCATGGAGGAGGCCAAAACGGAGCTCCATAAAATCGCCAAGACCTCCGAAAACCAAGGGGTGCCCCTGCTGGTGGTGGCCAACAAACAGGACTTGAGACACTCCCTGGGATTGGCTGATGTAGAGAAATTGCTGGCGCTGAAAGAACTGGGCCCTGCAACTCCTTGGCATCTGCAGCCAGCCTGCGCCATCATCGGAGACGGGCTCAGGGACGGCCTGGAAAGACTCCACGACATGATCCTGAAAAGGAGAAAGGTGCTCCGGCAGCAGAGGAAGAAGAGATAAACCCGTCACGAGATAGACTTGTCTGCTGTTTTAATATGTGAAGGAAACATAAAGGATTTTTCTCCTGCTTCCACTGCAGGTCCAGATTCAACACGCTGAGTTTTATCAGTCCAAAACTGAGCTTTAGGATTCCTGCTCTTGGTCTTGTGATGATGCTGTTGATCAGGAAGTGACACAGAGGAATACAGTATGAAGATGAGAAAGTTTCAGACATGTGTGGATGCTATAAAGAGTTTATATGGATTTAAATGCACAGAGGGTTTGGGGTCTGGAAAGGTGATAGAAGTTGTTTTAAGGATGCTGTACGTTTCACGAATGGCTACCGGAAGTTCCAAACAATATTACCAAAAATAATTTAAGAAAAGGCTTTGACTCGTTGAAGGGTTATTTGGTAAATGATTCCACATTGATACACCAGAGAGGGCAATGACATGAGCATCAGTTTTATTTTTACTGTTTTGTATGTTGTTATCATAACTTGTTAATTTTTCCTTTTTTTTTTTACACTGGACTTTCTCTGTGAAAGAAAAGTATTATCATGCATTATAGCATTATTATGGATTTGCTTGCTGTCTTATATCTTGATTTTTAAAAGCACTTTAGAGTATCACTTCCTATGAGGTTTACAGTTTTTAAATAGAGAATATTGTGTTGGATTTTACAGAAACGTTTGGGCGAAATACAAAAGATTCTGCTGTACAGTAGGTCGGCCATATTGTTATTAGACAGATATATGCATTATGTTTTGCTAAATAAAACATTTAGAACAACGTTCACAATGGTATTGTAGCTATTATTATGTCCACTGATGTTCAGGATTGTAACCTTCAGTCCATTTGAGGCGGTAGCAGAAAAGAAGCTCGTTTGAATCTGCAGAATGAGACAATTATTTAAACAAGCAACATATATAAAAAACACCTCTTTTAATGAGGTACTAAACCACCAGTGGAGCTGCTGAGTTGCTGACGTTGCAGGACTAGTTGTTGTGTTACATGTGACTATGATTGGAGGGAGTTTCTGAAAAACAAACGACACGCTCAGTCAACCTACCCTCTAATTATCACAAAATCTTCCTGTGTTTCTTTTTAGGCAACTTGCAGAATGATTATGTTGACACAGGAGCACACCCAACACTTCAGGGTCCATTTAAATGATTAAGCACGGAAAAAATTTACATTTACAGTCAGGTACAAGTGCTCAAAAGCAAAGTTGGTGCATGTCATCCAAGACCTTAAAAACAATGAAAGGTTCGCCGCAGTAAAAAAGATTAAATGTTTTTCCACTATTGGCTGCAGCAGTGTAAAGGGTTAAGAGACGCACTGATGCGTCGCAGCACACACAGGCTCTCATCAGGACTAGAAAATGTTGTTAGGGCAGTCTGGAGGCCGGACCCAGTACAACAGGCTGGGGCAGGAGGCTGTGAATCCGGGGGCCTTACTGAGTATTTTGGTACTGAGCTGTCCGGGTGTGTGTGTGTGTGTGTGTATTAACACCATTTGCTCTCCCCATTCCTCTGAAACAATTAATGACTGTAAGCCCAGCCGGTCAACGCAGCTGCTGCCTTTCTAAAATAAGTGTGTGTGATGCAGATTGGGCGTTCGCACCGCTCCCGGGCTGAATCACCAAACATCCTCACCCATACAAATATCTGCCCCAGTTCAGTGTGATGATTACGAGCTTGACGTGAGGTTTTTTTGATGCTGAATCTTAGGGGATCAGCTGCATTTAAAAATAGAAAAACGTGGTGTTAGTGCTAGATTTCACACATTACGGCAGAAATGAAACACTTCTTGGTTAATGCAAGTTTTTTCTGTGGCTCTTACGGCTTTATCAGAGCAGAGGGGAACAGGAATTATGGCAAGAGAGTGAGGAGGAATGACATGCAACAAGGGTCCTGGCTGGATTTCAACCCAGAGTGTTGTGGTCACATGGTTACTAAGCTCCCAGAATGCCCTGTTTTTGTCAGATGTTGATGAATCATGTTTTTGTGCCGGGAAGACCAGGTGCCTCTTCCCTACGTGTTTGCCAAAGAAGGAAACTTTAAGGGGGCAAAGGCATGCTCACACTTTTCCTGATTCTACTTCCTTTTCTCTACAAACCAGTCAGATTTTAGTGTGTGTGTGTGTGTGTGTGTGTGTGTGTGTGTGTGTGTGTAAGTCATGTGTCCTGTGCTGCTCTCCCTCTGTTGTTGCATGCACCTCAGGTCACTTCCTTTCATCTGTTTAAGTACTCACCGGGGGATTACTCTTCGTTATTGGCTCTGTAAGTCATAAAGCTCATTCCCTCTCTTGTGCTTTACTTTTGCTGACTCAGTTTAATACGTCTAAAACATATAGCGAGACTATAGCAACCATAATCACTTTTATTGTTAATATCTTTCTTTCCTGTGTGTGTGTGTGTGTGTGTGTGTGTGTGTCGTCCTTTATTTCTCCTCGTTCTTGTAAAGCCCTCAGTGAAAGGTGGATCAGGGTGAATAAAGCTCTCGTCCAGGGGCCATCCATTAACCCATTAACCTCAGATGATGTGTTTGGCACAGAAACGCTCTTCACCAACATGAAATAAAAGCGCACTGCAGCGCATGTGTTGTTTGGAGTAGCTCATCCATACAAGAATCCCAGCCCATTATTGCTTTTATACTGAGCCGGAGCCATCTCAGCTGCTCTTGCTGAGAGAGTTATTTTTCAGGTTGGGCGGCATACAGCTGCAGACTGTACAAAATGTTCTGCCGTGTGTGTGTGTGTGTGTGTGTGTGTGTGTGTATATATGTGTCTGGTGAGAATGTGTGTAAAACAGATCTTTCTACCACATATGATAAAGCTGCAAAAGTGGGTGGAGTTGCTGCTTCAAAGAGGACTGTAAATTCCCATGTCAAAGTTTTCTTTTAATGATATACTGAGTGTCTCTCAACATAAACACACCCTCAACGTGCTGTAGGAGCACAAGTTATCAAGGAGACTCAGCATAGTTTTATGTTGTTGCACAGAACAAAATGCTGCACCATAGTTGCTAAATTCACTTAACATTTACCCAGTTTCCCAAACAGGTAAATGTGCAGATTTCTACAAAGCACAACCTTTGTCTTTCACTTGCTGTTGGCAGGGCATGAAACATAATATTAGTTTCTGTGACTACTTTGAAATGCTCTTTGGGAATTAGTAGTGGACTGCACTGGCTTATGCCTTTGACTTTTTAATCAAACATGTTTTGTACTGGTGGCTCAACCAGGAGAGTTTCCTGTTCATCCAAACCTTGGAAGAGCTCCAGCCGCTAACTCCCTATTATTATTATTGTCTGTACAGAAAATGAACTTCACCCCAAGGCATCCAGGCTGATGCCAAGCCACCCTTTCATAGTGGTTCTTTTGTTATTATGACTACAACTGTTGTATGAACTGCGTAACAAATTAATGCTAAACAAATAACACACGTAACGTAACATATGGCACATTTAAGGGCTTATATCAGTATTAAAGTTTTAGCCTCCGTTGCAGAAGAAAAATTCAATATAATGAAGTATGCTAATAGGTAAAATCAGCTTTCATTTAAAAGGGGTTTTTGTAAGTTTTCTCTGATGCTGAATGTGGTTTCTAGCCGTGAGCGGGTGGTGGTGATTGTCACTTGACAAGAGCTCCGGCTATCGTTGCGTTTACAATGCAAGAGGTTATATATAATATATATATAATACGTCCTCTGAACAGCGCTACATCTTCAGATGCGGCAGATTGGGCGCTACCGTGAGTCGCTATCGGAAAGTGACCAGACAGGCCAGAGCTAGCTGGTTAGCATGCTAACTTCAGTAGAAGAAAAGACGTGATAGAGACAAGAGTTAACATTGGTGGAGACAGCTGTTGGTAAGTAAAGGAGTGAAGTTTGATGCTGAAATCACAACGTTTCTTCTAGACTGGTAAGTAAACAGCTGCTAATGCTAACGCTAGCTATGTAGCGATATCAAAACTAGCAAAACATACAAATAGCTTCTTTAAGTTTTCAGGGGCAAGTTGTGGCCATTTGGTGGGTGTGCAGAGATATCTGGAGACCCACAAGTTGCCAAAACCTAGTGACACTAATGTGTATTAAACTAGCCTTACTCAAGAATATAAGAGTATCTTTATTGTTGTTGTTGTTGTCTTTTGTTGGCATTCAAAAACAACATATCCCATGAGTCTAAGCCACAGATGTTCTGTCAAAGACTGACTAAAGCTGTAGTTGTTGAACGCTAACAAGATCATTTGTCTTCCTTTGAGATGGAGTAAGGAAAGTTGCCCGATGATAAATTACATGACTAATTAGTGCTTGCTGGGAAATAAGGTCAAAATAAGTACGAGCTAAAAGAGAAACTGAACTTGAGTGCATGCATATAAGGGTGTGCTCAGCCTGCATAGCTAATGCCTATCTGTGCTAACTGTGAAATCTGCAGTCTCCTCTCGGTGTCATGAAACTGTTGCTGGAAGAAGGAGCCATATTTTAAAATGCACATCGTAAGGCTCTTGTTCTGCAAGGCTGTGACACAGTAATGTCAAACTGCACCACTGCACTTTCCCATAAGCCCACCTCCAGAGGGTTCTCTTATTCTGCTGAGTTCCCAGGTTTATCCCGTTGTGTACTTAAAAAGGGGACGCTGCAATATATGCACACTCCTAGCCTGCTTATTATGCAAGGTTATCATGACGGGATTCATTTTTCTTCCCCCAGTCTATTGAGAGCTAGTGGCCTATTTACATGTGAATTCCTCCCGCAGCCCTGCAGCCTCGCTCAAAGTAGCGAACGGGGCCACCTGCAAGGGGAGAGGGGCGGCGGTGGTGGAGGGGGTGGAGGAGGGAGACACTGTTTGAGGAGCTAGAGAAGTGCACTCCTGTTTTCTTTGGTGCAGAGAAGAGAAGCTGGTTTCATTAATCCGTAGGAAGCGAGGAGACAGACAAGGCGAGCTGTGCCAAAGCGAACAGACGCAAAACAGACACAGGTTGTGTTTTATTGCCTGTGTTAAGATATTTATTGAGTTAAGAAGGTTTGGTAATGTTGTGATTCCAGTAAAACATTTTTCTGTTAGTTTTTCCCATTTCATGTTCTGGCCTGATAACGAGAAATAGACAAATGGTAGGAGAAATATTACAGTTTAAGTGAAAACGAACCTTATCTCCATTACACATTGACTTTGTCAAAAGCATTAACGATTACATTCAAGGTGTCAGTATTGTTTAGATGTTGGATTATCAGTGTTCAGTGTGAATCATTCTTCACACAGCTACTTCTGTCACTTTCTGTATTTACAAATGAGTTCAACAGCTGTGTGGTGGTAAGGTTTCAATATGTTTGAAACAAACTAGATTGTATAACTAGTCTGTGACTTTGACGAGTCCAACCACTTTTTTATAGCTGTTCTTAGTCTCCACACTTAAAGGTGAGCGGGCTGAGGCGAGGGTTTTTTGTCCAACGACCTGTTTTTATGTGCATTTTCAGATTAATACATTAATCTAATTTGCTGAATTCTGTTAAAATGTGCATTACACTACATTTTGGATGGAAATCTTGCAAAAGAGGGGCAAGACACAATAATTGTTCTGGCCAATCCTTCAGCCAAGGTAGGTCTAGCTCATTCACCTCCTACTGTCTTATCTTAATTTTATTTATTTGTTTTATTTATTTACTTTGTGTTTCTTACTCTGTAAAGGCCTTGATTGGTGAAAGGCGCTTTAAAAATCTAACTTATTATTATAATTTTATTAAGGTATTTGTGGTTGGAGTGGCTGAAGGGAGGGGGATTCTGGGTGTACATGGCACAGGACTTTGACAACACAAACTGGGGTTCACTTCCTATGTTCAGCCTGTGAGGGTCAGACCACCAAAACTCTTGAGGCAGGGTTCAAATGAAAAGTAGACGGTCATCTGCATATATGCAAACAGAAGAAAACAAATTACCGCACACCAGCAGCACTGAGTTTATTAGAAACACAACAATTTGGTCGTGGACCTTCCTCAGACATCCATAAAGTCTGGTGGAGTGTATGGGCCATACAGTTGCTCTTTACAATGCCTCAAATTCACAACACTGTCTGTTATTATGTAAATTTAAACTATAGCCTGCAGCAAAATCTGATGAACTGTACCTTCAAGCACAGCTGAAATGAGCAGTTATTCAGACTACATCCACAGTTAAATGTTTTATTTGAGCAGTACCACACTGTTAGGTATTAGTTGAGTGCTGCATCAGTGTCTTTTTCTTTTGCCATGGATAGTTGACAGAGTTCATGGGATGACATTCCTCGATTCAGCCCGTGTGAAAGGCTCATTGTTGAGGTGATGATTGCTCTTTCACCTCGCGGCCTCTGTCTGAGAGAGCATGACTGTCGGCAGCTGGACAGGGAATGGGGAAAATCTGTATGTGTGCGGGTGCTCGGATAAGACGATGGGCAAATTACTTTTTCATTCTCTCTTCCATTTTGACCTTGAACCTTGGGCTACACAGTTAACACCCCCTCCCAACATCCATAACGCACCCGAGTCCAGACACAAATTGGGTCCGTAAAGAGCCGTGTCCCCTCCAGTCTGGGTATTGTGAGGCACAAGCCTGTGAAATCTGTCTTTGGTCTTGTTTGGGCATGAGGGATTATGGTGGGTTTAGGCTGTGGTCTCCAAAGCTTTATGTTCGCACACCGACCGATGTGGAAATTCACGGTGAGCGGTGGATTCAGAGTTGTTGGGTAGTGTTTCATCACTCAACAGATGAGAGGCCCCAGAGTAGTTTAAAAAGTTAGGATTCAAGATTCAGTGGTTTGTCCAACTAGCAAGTGTTCTGTGGTTTCCTAAATGAGACACTAAAAAGGAATAAAATAACACTTGCAGAAAAGACAGAAACACTCAAATCTTTTAAACATATAGAAACACATTAATGAGGATTTCATATCAGTTTAAGGTTCAAAGCAGAGAAGGAAGAAAAGAAACAACAATGATATATAAATATGGAGGCATCAACGTGTGAAAATCCCATTTCAAATAAATGTAATGCATGATTAATGGTTTAAATGTCACTGTTGTCTTTGCCTACTAAATTATTTAATGCATCTGTTGCAGGTTTTGTCAGAAGCCTTTTTGTGAAAACAGACCCAGGACTGTTATTTTGTCTAGACGCTCTGCCCTCTGTGTGATAATTGAAATTCAAATCAGATACTGTCTATGTTTCACCTAAACGCCTCTTAGAGGTGTCAGCCCTGAAATGAAATCCCAGACCAAAGAAAGAAGACCACTTTGCAGTGGTTCACACAGAGGTCACACGCTTGTCTTCTCTCTGAAGATATTTTAATTGTGAGATAGTGTAGAGTCAGGATGGCACTGGGTTACAACACCTACTCATAAAACATCACTAAACTATGACAGTAAAGAGCTTGTTTCAAACTAGTGATTTACTAAACTGGGTTGCAACATTAAAACCTTTTGTAAGTGTATAAAAAAAGCTCTACAGAGTAAGTAGTATTCACCCTAACCCCAATCAGCCAATCATGTGGCAACAGTGCAGATACTGTATAGGAAGGGCACTTCAGTTAACGTTCACATCAAACATCCTAACTAGGAAAAAATGTGATGAAGTGACTTTGACCTCGGCATGTTTGGGATTTTCACACACAAGAGTCTCAGAGTTTTTAACATCCAGTGAGCAGCAGCTCTGTGGACAGAAACATCTTGTTGATGAAGAGAAGTCAGAGGACAATGGCCAGAACAGAGCTGATAGAAAGATTATGGTAACTCAGATAACCACTGTTTACAGCTGGGGTGAGAAGAAAAATGTCTCACAATGGCGGATGGACCAGAACATCAGACGTCAGCCAAGAACAGAAACCTGACTGGAAGACTGGAAAAACGTAGTCTGGTCTGAAGGATGTGGATTTTCTGCTGAGGCAGCAGCGGCTGTTGGTGGTGTAACGGTGCAGGGAATATTTTCTCGTCACACTTTGGGCTCATAATACCAATCAATCATGTTTGAATGTCACAGTCTGAGTATTGTTGCTGATCATGTTCGGCCCTTTGTGGCCACAGTTCACCATCTTCTAATGGCTACTTCCAACATGCCAAAGCTCCATGTCACGACGCTGAAGTCGTGTCAAACTGGTTTTGGTGAACGTGACGTTCGTGGTGCTTCAATGGCCTCGCCAGTCACCAGATCTGAATCCAGTAGAACACCTTTGGGATGTGGTAGAACAGGAGATCGGCAGCATGAATGTGCAGCTGATTAATATGCAGAAGTAATGTGATGCAGTCATGACAGCAGGGATCATAATCTCAAAGTGTTTCCAACATCAATGCTACTAAGAACTGAGGCTGTTGAGCAAAGGGAGGAACCACCACCCAGTATTGGTGTAGTGTTCCTACAAAAAGGGCTCGGTGAGTGTAATTTGATCCTGTTGTGTAATGTTATTGCTGTAATGATTTGTAATTTGACAAACACTGTGTTATTTTATTAAACAATTTAAAATCTTCCCAGTTCACATCATTAATTCTCCACAGGCTGCAACATGTATCAACTAAAAATAGAGTTCATACATCAGAAACTGTGACATAACTTCCAAAAATAACAGTTTAAGGGGCCAAACAATACATTAACTTCAACTGCTAATCCCTTGTGAATGTAATGACTTTGCTTTATTTCTTATACTTACTGTATGTGTGGAGAAATATGTGTAGGGTTAGTTGTATCCATGCAGTTTAGAACGAGTGGAAAATATCCAATTACGCTAATTTAATCTGGCCTTTTAGTCTAATGTTGTTGGCATAATGTTTAGTAATCCGAGTCACACTGTGTTATTATGTCATTTAAAATCTTCTCAGTTCACATCATTAACTTACTACATCAGGCGTCACCTTTAGAGCTTAACAGAGGATATAAAGAATAACAGTTTAAACATTTAAATTTAACTGCTTTCCATCTGCAAATGTGAGTATGACTTTGTTTTTTTTTATATATTTATATGTGGAAAAATTTGTGTTTCAGTTTGAGTAATTTAGTCCTTCAGTCTAAAATCAGTGACATGAAATAAAAAAAAAAAAAAAATATATATATAAAATATATCTAAAATATGTATCTTAATAATAATAAAAAAATATAAAATTTGTAAATTGTAGTATTATATTATTGAGTAAAATGTGATTTTACAATCTTAGATCACAGCATTCATTTACTGCAGGCTGCACTGTTATAAAATGTCATAGTAAACACTTCATATATTATGAGTGAAATAATTCAATATAATAATATATTAAACATAACTAACCTTTTGTAAATATAAGTATGACCTTGTTTTATTTGCATATGTCGAGTTATATCTGGCACAAAGTTTAGTAATTTGAGGTATATTGCGTTATTTTGTAAAATGTAATTTCATCTTCCCAGTTCACATGTCTTCACAAGCGTCAGGTCAGATGAACCAATGTGCTGATATAATTTCTTGTCGCCTTCTTGTCGCGAGCTTTTTAAAACACCAAATATAACTGCACACAATAACCCACTTCACATTACCTCACAATCAAATTGGTCTTATTGAAATCACATTGGACCATAATCTAATCTGCAGGGAAAACCTAAACACCAACGTTTCATTCCACGTCTAAATGAGAGGCGCTGATGTCTCAACTAGTTTGTTGTTTTTCCTCTCTCCTCGTGTAATGAAGCTGACCGCCGCTGACCTCCTCTTGGCATAAACAGCATGACTCCCCTGATATTAGCAAAAACACTGACGGGGGTATTTAAACAGCAACAACATGAGGAGTCTCACCGAGGAGTTCATTAACTGCAAAGAAAGGCAAGGGCTGAATAATGAACTGGGCCCTTTTTAGCAGGGATGAGGAAGGGGCGGGGGTTGTTATATTGATGTTCCTCAATGATTAACACTCCCCGACTTGCTCGCCAGAACTTCTCAATCTGCCTCGATTTCCATGGCAATCAGAGCTGGCCCTTCACCGCAAGAGTCTGCAGCTTTATAAAGCTGCACTTTTCTGCCTGGCTACACTGATGAGAGATATTTTAAAGGGTCGTGCTCTTGTGAACCATCTGCCCCACAGCCGAGCAATAGTACTAGATAAGAGAGGATTGATTTGGTTTTTACGGAGTCTGGCTTTTCACGGTCGTCTGTGCGCAGGCATGCTTCTTATCTGCATCACAGTCTCTGGGATGCCTGGGGATAACCGGCTCCCTCTCAGCTCACCTCTGAAGGTGGAGAGGCTGCACTTTGTCTCGTCAGCTGCAGGGTGTCAGAACTTGTGAACCTAGATTAAGCCATTATCTTTGAAAAGAACCAACAAAAGTCAGCATTTAGAGTCTGTCAGAAATCTTATCAATTGTCCCCCGCTGGTGTGTCAGAGGCTGGGTGTGGAGTGGAACAATCAGGTTGCAGGTTTTCTATGAGAACCAGACTCTCAACTCCTACACAGAGGCAAACCGTCTGGGGGGGAGGGGGAGAGAGACTGGTTTACGTCCCGTCACCCCTAGAGCCATAAATCAAAATAAATTAAAGTCAGGCTCCCCCAGCACATATGGTGCCCTCAGTAACACAACTTCTATAAACCAGGGGTCGGTTTCACAAAGATATTTCAGACTGGTCTGTGGTGTGAGGCCAGTCTTAAATTTGCTCATAGACTGGTCTAATGCAACTGAGACCATTTCACAGAAATAAAGACGGACTCATTTTAAGCCAAAAAATAGACACCTTACCACCAGGTTAACTCAGTCCCAAGACCCATGTTACCATGGTAACAATCGATGACACCTTATATGTAAAATGTTCCTTGTAACTGTTGAATTCTTCCAAAAGACAAACATTTTCTGCTGGGGTAAACAGAGCTGTAGCTCCTCGGCCTGCCATCGTTTTAATTTGATTTATTTTACCCAGAATTCAATGTACCATAGTCCGGTTTAAGATAGTGAAGAACTAAAGAACTTAAGCGACAGACGAATTTAGACGCCTATCAGAAGTCTGACTATTTGTAATATCTAAGCCACTGTCAAAGTCTGTCTTTGCTATTTGTAAATCAATTACCAAGTTTGTGTGTAAAGTCATAGTAACTAGTTTGCATGATGCTACCTGTCTTCATATAGTGTTAAGTCTAAATCTCCACTCAGTTATCTATTATAACTAGGTTAAGTTGGAAGCTGATGGTGCAACCAGCTGGTGGATGTGACTTTGGAAATGTTGGGCAGTTATTGAGGTCAGAAAGTGGACATTTTGTCCAGTTCTGGTATAAAGTTAAGATGCAATTAGCACTTTGAAGTCACATCATGTTTCATAACTGTAGACATGTTGTTTAGTTTTTTTTTTATCATGTTCTGTGAAATAGATGAGTACATCCATGGTTTTAATCAGTCACTTATCATCTGGTGTAGCTATCTGTAAAAACAAAGCAGGGACACAGCTAATGCTAATGCTAATGCTAACTTCACTGCATGCACCACTTCTGAGTTTCTACATTATTCCTGTTCTGAAAAGAAAAACAGATGCTTATGTGTACGCTGATTATTTTCCAAATTAAATCAGAGCCCACATATTTGATTTTCTCAATAAAAAAGTGCTAAAAGTAAGTACTAAATGAAGATTTAGTAGAAAACCCAAGTACTCAAAATTTAGTTTACTATTTTTGACAACAGCTGATGCTCATCACAGTAAAGTACAGCCACCTCCCTTTTTGTTTTTTCTCCTCTGTCTCACATGGCAGTAAATTCACTGTACTGAGCGCACACTGTCACTGAGCCAGCGTTAAGCCTCTTATCACTCTGACTCCCACAGTCCTCTTTTGTTCCTGCTCCTTTTACTCTCAGTTAAACCTTGCATGTCTGATTTGAGTAATTTCCCTGTTTGAAGTGAAGACAGTGTTTGCATGTAAAAGGCCTATCTACATTTTGGCGTACAGTGTGAGACAAAGCTGGCTAAGTATTGTCAGACTTTATTCTTTTTTTTTTTGCTCACAGTTCAGCCTTTTAATATTATTAATTAATCTGTCAGATGATTGGAGTTTTGAAGCATTCAGATTCCTGACCCAAACTGACCCTTCTCCATTAAACTGGGACCACTCGGTGAGCCTGTGGCTTAGCTGAAGGGTCCTCCTCCTAAACTCATCTGATCTTCTTAGAGGAGGCCGACAGTCCGGTCAAAGCAGAGTAATCTTCTGTCCTTCACGTGTAATTAGCTCTGTCCTTCATACTGCTGAGTGACCCACATTGAACTGTCACCACCTCCATTTGGCACAGACTGTCTTAATGAGTTAATTTATAACGAAAATACTTGTCTGGTGAGAAATAGTTACAATGGTCGATGTGGCTGGGAGATAACTGTCATAACTAGCCATATTGTTGGGTATCAGGAATAAGTTACTGTTCTGAATTTTGAACTGGTTCCCATTTATAACAACTGGAAATTTATCAACAAACTGTGCAAATCAAGTCCTGAGTTTTCAGATTTGACATTTGGACTTGATTTAATCTACACAGATGCATTAAAAGAGCTATTTGTAAGGTTTGCTATTGCTACACAGCCAAAATTAGCATTAACAGCTGTTTAGTTACCAGTCCTACCAAAAGATTCGGCCATTGTTGAGTTCACAAGACAAGAGGTTATAAAACGCCCTTTGAGCGGCGCTGCTTTCTTCAGGTCAGACTGGATGCTGCAGTGACTCAGTATCAGAAAGTGTCCAACTGGGCTGGGGCTAGCTAGTTAGCATGCTAACTTCAGTAGAAGAATAGAAATGATAGAAATAGAGGCAAAACAAGAGGGTTGCTGAGTAAAGGAATGAATTTGCAACATTTTCTCAAGAATGGTAAGTAAAAGTTAATGCTAACGTTAGCTATGTAGCAATAGGGAAACTTAAAAATGGCCCCTTTAACACACAGTTGTTTAGCGCAACAACAACAAAAAATCTGGCTATGCTAATGTCACAAAGCATGAAATGAACCCTGGTTCAAGAACGCAGCTTTTTTTGTCCCCAGTCACATTCATAATCAGCTAATGCTAGCACGTACAACTCAAGTAAAAACATTTACATATTTTGCCTAATGAATGAGAAGATAATGCGGTTGACTTTGAATGGAGAGAGTATCGGTGTGACTGTGGTATTATGGATTGCTTGTAGCTTTAATGTTGCTAGGCTAGTGAGTGTTTTCACGTCCCTCTATTGTGAGTCTTTCAGAGTTAGTCAGCCCTAAAAATGTTGTGTTAGTCCAGTTTAACCTGCAGGAGTTTCTTTGGGCTGGTGTTCTGCTGTCAAAAGAGATCACAGCGTATCTCGGCGTCGCTAAACAGAAATGAACCAAGGAGAAAACGTGACAAATAAACCGCTGGATCCACAAAATACTGAATGTGTGAAAGCATAGTAGAATATTATGAGCGTCCACAGCTGCAGGCCTACGTGGTAAACACAGTTATGGGAAATCTTCATGCTGAATTAATACAGATTTGCTGTAATCAACAAAGACATCTAGTTAGACTTCTGGCTGTTCTGAAAATTATTTCCACGTCAGGTCATGAGTCAGCTCTTTAACCTAAAGCCCTGTTTTTCTGTCTAAAAGGATGCACTATAGGCAATATGATGACTACACACATACAATATGTCTGTGAACATAAGTGTATAAACACACCTGGCTTTATTCTTTCTTACAACACAGACAATCAAATACAACAAAACAAACACCCTTAATATGCAACACAAACTAAAATAAATCCAGCTTTGGAGGAGATTATTATACACAGTTTAGATTAGATTGTTTCCAAACAGTTTATTCAACACTTACCGCCTGAATTACAAAACTAGTGTTTACTGCTGCAGGATTGTATTGTTTGTGTTTTACTGTTCATATATCCACAGTATTATATCCAGCGCTTGTAATGCGTGTTCACTATTCTGTAAAAGAAGGCCTGAGTCATGACAGATCACACGTCCACATTCACAGACACATTTCCTCCCAGATTAAATTGTTTTGTCTCCGACACAAACCATGAGGCTCATCGTCTCTTTCGGATCAACAGGTTGATCCGGTCATTTTTTGTTTGTTTGTTTGTTCTTGTCATTTATATTTATAAATCTACATTCAGATAAATCATCATTGTTTATGCTCATATGTTTTGATAGTAATGCTTTTTTTTCCCCAAATAATTATTTTAAAAAAATGGAAAATGAAATCAACAGCAGCCATTTATTATAAATGAACGATTAACACCATAACTAATTAAAGTTTGTTCATCAATATTCAGAACCCAAATTTGACTCCCAACAGAGATATTAAAATTCATACTGCTACATGATTGTGAAGAAAATTAACATTTAAATAGAAATTTATAAAATACACGTTCATGTTTTTTTTAAACGTCACAATTTTATCTTAATGAGTATTTCTGGAGTAATGTGCAAAAAATTAGAGAAAGATCAAATTCAGCTTCTACTCTGAGAAACTGTAAACCACTCAAAAAGAGGTTTAAAAATCCCTTTGAGCTCTACTTCAGTTGCAGAAAGGAGAGCAGACTGATAAAGTCTCTCCTTTTTTTTTTTTGCAATGTGAGCTGAAACCTGAGACGAGAGTCCCAAAGCCAGATCTGAGCTTCGAGACCGGAGCCTCATTAGCAATCTAACTTTGCGGCCATGAAAAAAAAACCCCAAAAAACACAAAGCAGCTTTGTCTTTGGGCAGCGTTTGATTTGCTTCAGCGGGGCCTCTGAGCTCGGAGACACCGCGGGGACTGAAAGCAGAGACTTCAAAAGTAGCCAGTGTCCACCTTCACCTGCATCTGACGCCGCAGGAAAGACAGATGATGCCTTGTTCAGCAGGAGGAGCAATCCGTAGATTTCAGTGGCGCCTCCTGATCACTACAGAGATCAGCCCAAAAGCCACAAAAAAGCATTATTTGGAAAATCTAATATCTGTGTGATGACTGGCAGAGGTCCAGATTCTAAAAGCTTTTTATTTGCTTGTCAAACATGCTACAGGAACTTCAGTCTGGGGATTTGAGGGGAAGTTTTTCTTTCACCCAGCTGCGGGTTCAGCGTCCATCATGCATGTTGTCGGTGGAAAAAACTTGAATGGAAGGAAAAGTGGATGACGCAAAAAAAGGAAGCTAAATCAAGAGGAAAGAAAGAAGAGCGCGCTCAGAGATAAAGATAGATCGCAGACATGTTTTGCAGCACTATTGCTAATTTGCAGCACTGCTATTTAGCATGAGTTCCAGTTTAAAAGGTTATATTTGGAGCATTTCTAATTTTATACACCATGCTAGAAATAGTTTAAACCTCTGATTTGTTTGATGATTCAAAAAGGTTTGGTGTTGTGGCCATTGGTGTTTCCCCTGGTTGGAGAAACAATAAACCAATCAGGATTTAGAAAGCTAAAAGTAGCGTCAGCGTTGTTGTTGTTTAACCGACAAACGTTGCCTGCTTCCGTTCACTCAAAATGATGTTGAGAGATGCATCAACAACATCCAGGAGTGAATGAAGTGAAATGAAATAGACATTTAGTGTCATTATCAGGCTTAGTTGGAGAAAGACTCGTCCAAGAATAGCGCCCTCTTCCTGTTTTGTAGCAGCGATGCACATTTTCAGGTAAATCTGATCCAGTGGCACACCGACAGAGCCTGACAGTGAACTGTTTATTGTAAATCACACTCATTGTACTGTAACTGTAATGCAAATAAAGAAATAAAATACATCCATGGGCACTGAAAATATTTCCACAGATGTCTCTGACAAATAATGAAATAATCTGCTCTTCTTGGTTCAGGATTTTTGTGGGTGCTTCCCCTGACCTTCCACACAAAGAGAGAAAAGTAAATATTGCAACACAGTAGAACAGCCTGTGACTGTGTGTTTTTTCTTGACAACTGGATAGTGTTCTACAAGTTCAGCAGCTTTTAGCACAATAGGCTCCCCCCACAGGGAACGGTCGTGACGTGTTTGGTGCGGCGCAGACCTGTTCAGCCAGAGCAGGTGCATCCTGCAGGGAAGTCTTTGCCGCAGGCCCTGCACACTCTCTGATGGACAAACACGTGGGCAGAGGCAGTTCTGGGCAGGAAAACCTCGTAGTGAACAATCCCTCATCGGCTATTGTCAACATCTGCATTTCAGCATTTTTTCCTTTCTTTTTTACCTCAACTCAATGATACTGCCTGGAGAATTTCACGCAACATGTTGTGGCATGACACAGATTGTGACATTTTGAGGGCTTTCTCTGTATTCCCAGTGTGTTAAATCCCAATCTGGGAATGCTGACAAAACACCTCCTCTGGTTTGATTTCTTTTGTCTCGTAGCATGTTGGCATTTCTGTGAGTGCTTGGGTTGATAAGGCTATTTTGAATTCACTGTGTCGCTCTTTATGACATCTACATTTGACAGCTGACAACACATTTTCTGCTAAAACACCCCAAGGACAACTTGTGCACTGCCGTGATAACCTGAGATATGATAATATGAACTTTATGGAACCTCAGGAGGAAATTCAGACATTGCTAACAGCACAGATGAAAGGAATAGGTTGTAAAACAAAGAGTTGCAGCAATAAATGCTGTAAACATATTGCTTCCTGATGGTTACAGTGAAACGAGGGCAATGGGATGACAAACAACAAGCTGACAGGAACACTATGTTAGATTCCCTACATGTTTACAGTTTATTTACAGAGCTCACCAGTGTTGGGACGTGATGTAAGTGTTTACACATGTAGTTCCAATTGAGCACCATGAGGTCACGTCCTCATTATTTTGTTTTGTTGGAATCGTCTTTTTAAAGCAGCCTTGTATCAGTCTCCATTAACGTATATAGAACATAAGTGAAGAGACGACACAACCAACTCTCAAAAATATGAAAAATCGAAATGGTGTAGTTTAGTAATTGATGAAGGCTTTTAACTTGGTGTCTCTGGTGCTTGATGGACTAGGCCTGTAATATCCTGGCTAGCCAGCGTTAGCATTAACAGCTGTCTGCTTATCAGTCTTGCCGAGAGCTTCAGCCATCGTTGCGTTTACAATACTAGAGGCTATAATACTTCCTCTGAGTGGCTCTACTTCTTCGGGGAAGATTGGACGCTACGGTGACTTGGTATCGGAAAATGACAAGATGGGCTGATTAGACGGGAGCTAGCTGGTTAGCACGCTAACCCTGGTAGAAGAGAAGAAGTTGTAGGAATACAAGCGAAACAATATGGTTGGTTTCAACTGCTGGAGACAGGAATGAAGTTTGATGGTTGGATGTAGCAAAACTTACAAATAGCTCCTTTAAGGAATTTCTACAGTGTGTTAATCAATTTATGGCCACCAAGGGGCAGAAACCATCAAAACAATGACTGCCCTCTAACAATGCGTTGGTGTTTAAACTTCAAGGGCTCAGTGTCTCCACCAACTCCTATCTACGGAGCCCCTAAAGTCCTGAGAGAAGATTTTATCTTATGGTCTGCGAGCAGGATGATAAGACTTTTACTGGGCTTTGTATCTTCCATTTTGTTCATCGGCTAGTCGTTAACTTTGTCCCTCTGCAGACAACAAGGTTGATAAAAGCAATGAGAATAGTAAATGTGCCGTGACACCAAAACAAAGAGCTAAAAGTGGCAAAAAAAGAAAAAGATCAGTAGAGCTTTTTCGGCTGCTGGATGTCACCAACTTCGTCAACATACAGTGTGATGATAAGTTACTTTCACATGAGGGTTTCTTGTGTGACCCTTCAGAAGGGACTTTTGCCTGTAAAGTGAGTAGTATTGCAGCAGCATCTTGCCGCTCAGCTTCAGTTGGCAGCACATGCCTTCATGGATGCTGCTGTTCTATTTCTGCAGTGGGAGCAGTGAGAATATGTGGGTTTGTTTTCCTGCCACACAGTTGCCCTCAGCTGTCCCATCACTCAGCAGGGGAGGGTACATACCCCAGTTCCTCCCTTTTTTCTTTTTTTTCTCCTCTCTTCTACCCCCTCTTTTCTCTTTCATTCTCAAACGCTCAGAGAGACAAGTGCAGGCTAGACGAGGCAACTAGGTCAACCTCCAGCTATTAAACTCCTGCGTCCCTGTTGAGACAGCGGGACAAATGGGTCCTACTCCAACTCAGACACAGACAAAGGCCTTCATATCCATCGGAGACCTCGGCCCCACTTGCATCCTAATGAGGCGAGAGGGAAATCCACTCTCTCCCTCTTAGTTAGTATGCTCGCTGACCAGGAAACACAATGGGTTACACCATTACATAATGGCGCCTCTGGTTGTGATAATGATGGAAAGACATTTTAATCAGGGCTACTCTGTTTTAATGTGTTGGTGCTTTCAGTAAGCCTGTTAACAAACATGCCATACCTGTTCACAACACACACACAAGCTCACACACCAGTCGACTCAAATGAAGTTTCAAAGAATTTGCATTTCATAATAGGGATGTCCCTTCCCTCCTGCTGCTGATTGATTGCAAGTGGTCTCCCCAAATGAAAGCCTGAATTATTCAAGCACAGTATGGCAGGTTGGACTATATTCATTTCCTGTTAAATCAGACAGTTTGATGGGGATTTAGGAACCACTGAATATATCAGTAAAGAGTAATGGGAAACTATCTTTGAAAAGTATCTCACTAAAAATAGATAGAGGCCCTCAAGAGGAAAGGGCGACATCAGACTTATGATATTTTGTTCTTTATATATTTCAAGTTTCAAACCATTGGACAAATTAAAGTTTTGACCTGATGATGGTGCCAAAGGAAAATTGAAGGGGTCACCAAAGTTATTAAAATTCATCGTAAGGGAATGTCTGTAGTAAATTTCATGACAATCCATCGAATAGTTGTCGAGACATTTCAGTCTGACCGACAACTCACGGTGAGGTAAAGTCAGAAAATCACCAACATCAGTTGGCTTCGGACTCTGGGCACCATCAATGTCTGAACAATATTTTATAGCAATACATCTAATAATCGTTGAGATATCTGAGTTTGAAGTGCTTCCATCGGACCGACAACGCTGATAAAACTGCTAGAAGCTAGAAGCTAAAACACGAGGGAGACAGAGAAAGCTACAAAACATGACGACCTAACCCATATTTCTTTCTGCTGACGTCCTTGGTACACGCTCTCAGCAAACAACCCTCCATTACTCACTTTATAACCTGCCATGATGTCACCGAGCAAACACAGCAACAAAAGCCAGCAGGTTAATAATAAAGTACTTCCTCCTCCACAGTTTGTTGACGTTCTCCTGAACAGGTGTCGTGAGCTCAGTCTGCGAGGGACAAAAGTGTAACTCAAACCCAGAATTATGGGCTGTGAGGTCGGGCAACAACAACAGGCATTATGCATTGTTTGTCTGGTGGCCTGTCGCAGGAAAATGCATTATGTATGTATGTTCATTGTTTTTGATGTTGACAGAAAGACTGCCAGGGTTCATATAGTGTACGCTCAGACCATTAGTGCTTTTTATCTCTGTTATCACTTTGAGGTGGGTTTGTACACCAGCAAAAACAAAACACATATTTTCTTTTTTTCCTTTCAGTTTTCTCTAAATCTCCTTTACCCAACAATTCCCACAAAATGAGATATAACCTTGACTTTGGGTAATACACTTGTTTTCCTGGTAACATCATTTATTAACCTGAAAATCCACCAGTATTTTCTCTCACTGGATGTACGGTACTAGTCCTCGTATGTTTCCAAAATAATCCTGCATCTCAAGCTATCTGAAGATGTTTAAGAGCAAAACCACCCACACATTTGTTTGTTTTTACCCCCGAAATACAAAGAATTTTAAGAGAGAGACAGAGAGAGAGAGAGAGAGAGAGAGAGAGAGAGAGAGAGAGACAGGGATGACAAGCTACAGGCATTTTGCAGTTGCTCGATATGTGTCTAGTATGCCTCATATTACACTTGTTTATTGTAGGTGATAGCGTAGCACTCCTGATAGCATTTTCAGTGTGTTAGTCAAAACCAACTAATTTAGTATAGAAAGATATAAAAAACACAAAGCTTCTGCTTCCTTTGTAAGATGTGTAATATATTTAATATTATATTTAGATTTTAAGAACCGGCTTTGGGATCAAACTGAGGAAGACTGAGGATGTGGTCGAGTGTTCCCAGGTGTATCCAGTTCCTCTGTGTTTTGGGTCGCTGCTGAGAAAGAAAGGAGCACGGCAGGTCTCAACAAACTTCCCCCTGAATAACTAAACAGTTTGCAGGGAAAAAACCTTCCGCATCGCAGCACGATGACCTTTTGGTAAGAAGTGGGAAATAAATTAATCTGTAATCAGCATTCACTGCTAAGGGTTTGTTTCTGGTAGAAGTTAATGTGTCAAGTTCAGCAGTGAAAAGGGAAACACACACACACACACACACACACACACACATCAAGGACCAGAAAACCAGCATCACCTCTAAATATATTTTTAAACACTGCTGTGGTCTCACTTGCCAAAACAGTCATTGTGAACCATTAAACATGAGTGTGCGACACCATAATGACGGCAATTTCAGTATTTTCGGCAGATGGCAGGGCGGCTGGGTCAGATGCTATTTCTCTCTCTCTCTCTCTCTCTCTCTCTCTCTCTCTCTCTCTCTCTCTCTCTCTCTCTCTCTCTCTCTCTCTCTCTCTCTCTCTCTCTCTCTCTCTCTCTCTCTCTCTCTCTCTCTCTCTCTCTCTAGTTGCACACTCATACAAAAAGAAAAAAGTCTTCAGGCACCCGAGGAGTTTATAAAAATATCTAACCCAAAACTGCAACATTTCTGGGTTCAAATGACACAATTAGAACAAATAAACTGAAATAAAGAATTCATACGAAGCCTTCAGACAAAGAAATCAAGTCAGATACTGCAGCTGGTGTGTGAGTGTGTGTGGTCAAACAACATCATGTGATGATGTGCATGAAGATGACATGGTGACGTGAGTTTATCTGCAAACAGAGACAGACATATACAGGTGGTGACACTGTATTACTATTCTCTCCTCGTGCTCTTTTGTTACTGGTGAATAGTTCTTATAACCTGCACATATATTTTGACTTTCAGTGTTTCAGTCATGTCTCTTCTGGGTGTTTTATCACCACTCACCATGCACACACACTTACATAAGCTGTGTGTTTTTATCTTTTTAAATAAACGAGGCCCCTGGCTTTTTCCCATGAAGTAACTTTCCCTTTTCTCTCTGTGTGACTCAAAGGCTCTTTGGCTGAAAGACGCCCGATAGACTCGGTTTATAGGTGATCGGTCAAACGTGAGGACTTCCCATGGCCCTCGTGAGTAATTGGTTTAACTGTAAATCCTAAAACGGTGGCGAGCTCATCTGACACGACATTCCCTGCATTCACTGAGAGAAAGAGAGAGGTGGAGGAGTGAGGATGGTAACACGCTGAGGCTGGTACAGTACAGTCTGCAGGTCAGGTGGGACTGGAAGTACTACGTTTACAGTGAAAGGGGGGCACTGAGAAAACTGTGACCTTTATTAAAGTCTAGAAACAGGCAGGAGCAACATGTTTCTCTTTCCTTTTCATGATAAAATGTTTTATTTACTTGCTATTCTCAAGGGAACTGCCGGTAAAGGCAAAAGAGTTTTTACTGTCCATTTCTGCTCCAAGAATCACGGCAATAAATGGGTTTGAATCAGAATTATAAAGAACTATCAACCTCTCAAGACTCATTTTGTAGCTGTAAAAATCTTAACTTACTGTCTCTTTAATGACAGACACGTCACCTCTAATTGTTTCATATAAATCATTTTGTCCCCGCACAGTAATAAACTCTAGGTTACAGACATGTAGAGAGACCACAGACTCTCTGGGCTTAGCCGCGCAGCAGACCACTAAGTTAATCAGTGAGAAACTTTCACTTGGCCGCTCGGTCGTCTGACATGCTGAAGCCATTACAGCTGATGGCTCAGAAATGTGAACTGAGGTCAGCCTTGAGTCCGATTGCGCTTCAACTCATAGCTCCATCTGCATTAAGAGAGATTTTTTTGGCCACTTTGGGGCAGAAGAACAAGTTGTAAATCATAACAGTGATGTATGAAATGGCGAATTGTGTTTGCAAACAGTTGCCTATTCGCACGTTTGCAGACGCCGAGCAACGTTAGCATGCATTTTGAGATGTGTGCCAGGGAGACTGTCCTGTTAAATACGAGCCCATAGGTCGTTTGAGCAGCAGGTTATTGTGACCCATAGTTACCTTTTGTTGCTAGGCGACATCTAGCGGTCGTAGTTATTACGACAGGAGCAAAGGGAGGTTGTGTGTGTGGATGAATCAGAGTCAACAAAACACGGGAATGTGACACAGGACAGCGGTGTTCGATTCCCGTGCGAGAGCTGCAGTTTGTATCGTAACCATGACAACAGAGATCGTCTAATGTTGAGGAAGTCATCATTTTAACCTAAACCTAAACAAGCCATGACCGTTATTATAGTAACCGTGGCCACAAAGGAAGGTACGCCACTGTCGCTACAGTCTGTGTGCTTATTATTGTAACCATGACAACCAAGGTCCGGGACGCCTATATACGAGTATACGGTCGTTCAGGTCGGAGGAGTGGTACATAATATAATAAACTGTGAGACCAAAACAATGAGCTGAAAGACGCTCTATAGAGTTTGAGGGGAACTGCTGAGTCAGGTGATAATAAGAATTTGAAAATGTATAACTTATGGCGCCTCCTGGTGGTAGTATCAATAAATTCACTTTTTCAGACAGTAATGCTTCATGCAGTTTCAAATCTTGTTCGCGTCCTTTTCGTAATTTGTCTCACGTCTTTGTGAGACTGTGGAGGTTTTTGTTTTTTAACTGCCACACTGTTCAGAACCTAATTTATATCCAGGATGATTATAAAGTTTTTATTTACTTACTCATTTATGCACTGAAATCTATTATCAGTAACAAAACACCTTTCTTTTAACAAGCTAACCGCTCCTGCTGTAATCAGCTAACGTGCCACTTTCCCAGCACTCTGCTCATGTCAGGACTTGGCTCCGTTTATTGTCTGTTTACCACAGATAGGACGCTGCTGGGGCCACCCATGCTTAAACACAAGCACACAGTGTACTGTACTGTATAATGCTTTGGGATTAAGATATTAGGAATGAATCAGCCTCATATGGGTGAGTAATTAAGGCATCTTTCCAAAAGAAACATGATTATGACCCTTAAAACTTAACTTGTGATCAAGGTGGGAAAACAGCTTTTTCTCCCATCAGCCT
>NC_079370.1:2485000-2525000 GCF_021018895.1 Seriola aureovittata
TGAGAGGAGTACAAGAAACAGAGCTTCACGTCGCTCTGTGAAAGTGATTATATGCGTCTGTGTGTGTGTGTGTGTGTGTGTGTGTGTGTGTGTGTGTGTGTGTGTGTGTGTGGAGTTAAATGGAGAGTGGTGTCTCAACTTTCTGATCCACGGGGCGCTAAAAGCATCAAGCTCTGGTCGATAGTGGAGGCGTTTGTGTTGGTGAGTGCCAGAGCCATAAGGAACTCCCTCTGACGCCTCGCTGTGTCTCAGTGCTCTTGTCCTCCGAACACAAAGTGTGGAGAGGAAACCTCAGGGTGCTGCACAGATATACACCAAGATCATTTTTTAATCTAATGTATAATCTCATGTAATATATAATGTGAAATGAGGAATGTGACGAACCGACAGAGAGCTATCACATCTCTGCAGCTCCTCTCTCGTCTTGTCTTATGGTTTATGGTGCACAGCTTTACTGTTTTGGTTCACAGCAGCAAAAAGAAGAAACTTATGATAAAGCAGAATACAGAGGAGCGTTTAGCTGCTGCAGAGTCAGACGTGTCCTTCAACATAAAAGGTACAAAAGTATCACAGCAAATCAAGGCGTTCTTCTGTGTTCGTGACGTTCAGTTGTTTTTTTGTAATCACGGTGGCAACTGTTGATATTATTGCTATAATCATTGTTGCTGTCATTCTGTCTACAGTACATAACAAGGCTTATTGGGTCACGGTAGTCATGGCAAAAGTGGCAGTAAGAGGAACATCTTTAAACTGTATGTTGAGGCTGAACCAATAGGAGCAGGAGCTGGAATAGCTGCAGCTGGAGCTGCTGAAGAGAAGGAAGATGTGGAAGATGTAAAGAGGAGTAGCAACAACATCAGAGCAGAAAGATTAGTATTTTACAGTGGAGGCTTTCACATGTACAGCACTGACTCCAGCTGACGTGTTGTTATCTGCTGCCCTCTGGTGTTCGACTGCGGTGACCTGCTCTCTTCGTGATTCACACTCATTTCTATATAAACAGTATTTTATTACTGTGTCAGGCCGATTAAAACCAGACGAATCAGTCTTCCACAAATATGTATTTATAGCCACACAATTCAATTTTCTCCCTAATGCTGCTTTTAAACACACACACACACACACACACACACACACACACACACACACACACACACACCTCATTGTCATATGATCAACAATGCAGCTGGCTGATGCTTCATTTCAGTCAAGATACTGTTGTGTTAATGAGGGCATCAGGGACAGTGAGGCGCACACACACACACACACACACACACACACACACACACACACACACACACACACACACACACACAGTTATATTCACAGATGACAGATACTGTACATGAAGGCGTTTGTACAGGTGTTCACAGTGTACCGCAGAGTCAAACAGAACCAGCTGTCCACACACACAGAATCATCATTTACTGTCATTTATCATTTACTTCATAAAACTTTTAATGATCTACTTTCATATAAATGATAAACGTTTGTTTAATACAAGTATTTCCTTGTAATATTGTGAATACTGTGACATCCACTCACTTCATGTCTATAAAATAATCAAGAAATTCCACATAATTATAAACAGTTGGTTTGGGTTCGTTCCATCAATAAAGCAGCAGATAACTCACCAACATTCACCACAAACACAATTAAAAAGACACAGATTGAATCCAACACAGGATAAAAACATCAGAAACTAATAGTTTTTGCATTTAAAGGCTCCGTACCAAAAGACTAAAATCAGACTAAATCCCCATTATAGACAAGACAATAAAAGTAAGTCAGGTTTTAATTTTGCTCTTTAAGATAATACAGAGTTAACTCCACAATACACATAAAACTAAAAGTGTTGTAGGTATTTTTCTTCATTATTTTGGACAAAAAAATGTTAAAACCCTTCAATAATGATGAAGGTTGTCTGTGTTGTCCTGCTCCTCGCCATAAACCCTCAAGAGGGAGCCATTGTAGCTCTGATGATCAACACACAGCTCAGCACTGTGTCGCCGTCTTCAACTTCCATTTAATGTGAAAACAAAGTTTGTTTACGGGAATGTCTCCGCGTTCTTTCCGGCGTATGAGCAGCTCAGGTAAGACCTGGGTTAAACAGCAGTCGCCGGTAATTGTTTAATTTAGATTTCACAGTCATTGTACCGCCACATATGGCAAACCCTGTTCTTTATAGACCCATGTGACATGTCTAATGTCTGCTATAAACATGTTGTATTTCAGCATCCTCTAAATAAACCAAACTGTAAATCAACAGGATGCTCTTAACATAAAAGGCTCAGGTATATCCCAGTAGTCTTACTTTGAAAAGCTGTGAAATTTAAGGAGGTTAAAGCTGCACTAATCAAGATTTTTATGTCAACAATGGGTCAGACGACTATGTTTAATGTGAGTGGTGTCACTGGTAATGACAAACCAACAGATAAATATCACCTGAATCTGCAGTTGCTCTCAGCTCTAGTGAGCGTTTTACTGTCTTTCAGCTCATTGTTTTATTGTTCGCAGCTTTACTGTTTACATTCATCAACCCGTTACCAGCGGGACGTTGGAGCTGGTGGAGACAAAATCAGAGCTAAAAACAGAGCTAAACACGGAGTCTACATCCGACTTCATAAGTTACACGACTAAGAAGAAAATACAAATCAGCTACTCGTGCTTTAAGGTCATTTTTAGAAGGAGAAGGGAAAAGATTTTATACTTTGACACAAGCAAAACTTGCATAAAATGAAGTAATGAAGTTAATAAAGTGTCGATATCAGTTGATTATAACAAGAAATTTCACCTGCATGTGTTTGATGTATGGTTGACATTGCAGCTACATGTATATAAATACATTAATATACTGTATCAGTGGAATTATACATGATTTTGATGGCTATATTCTTAGGGTAGATAAAGTTTCTTCTGAAAGCTGTGAATCCATCTTTATTAGTGGATCTATTTTAAAACTTTACTTTGTCATCAAGACCAATTAAAAGGCTTCAATCACACCCTTTTTAATTAGCTTGCCTATAAGCTCCCTGCGATCACACAGTTATTTCACTGCCTTCTTTGTTTACTTTAAGTCATTTTTTCCTCAGCATACACAGTAACCCTTTCTGTGCCGTGCTCACCCACAAACACCACCCACTTGAGCGTGAGGCCTGTGCGGCAGCGGCGTGCGTTCATCGCTGCTTTGTCCGCAGTTACGTGCCAGGTCGTTTCTGTCTGTGATTAATTAGCATCCAGCTCGTAACCCCCCCCCTGAAATTAGCAGCAGAGCACTTGGGCTAATGAGCTGACTGTGAACCTGGAGGTTACAGTAACCAGCACAACTCATCCGTCAAGACCTGAGGACCGGTGGAATCACAGGCCTCGGATCAGCCGGACGGCCTGTCCACGTGTGAGATGATGCGAGACGGACGTCAGCAACTACTGACTGAATACCTGCGATGATTGTTCGCCCCATTTACTGGTAATTTTGTAGTGAATGAGGTGTCCAAACATGGCAGCCAATTAAAGTTGGTTTAATGGCGTCAGTGTAACAACACAAATGGGAAATGCGACTTTAAGTCATTAAAATAAAAACACGAGGTTCAAACCGACTATAAATAATGAACTAATATCATTTGAACTACGTTAAAATTCTACATGGATGAGTTGGATCTTCTTGTTCTGTTATTGACAGATTGATTGTCAGATATCGGTTATGTTCACAGTAATGAACGTCTTATATTTGCTTCTTTTGTGACCTTTAATTAACTCTTCTCAGTCATCTGTCGCATCCATCACTTGAACCAGGTGCAAATTCATGATACGATTCTCACACACCGACAGATCGTCGTGTATCAGCCCAGCGTTTTATCTTACCATGTGTTTCATCCAGCAGATATACCAAGAAAGTTCCCGTCACTTCTTTTCCTCCCTGCCTACCGTAAAGTGAATGAGCACTAGTGTCGACACTCCTAGCCCCATTAAAATCACCCAAAAAATAAAGCTGACCTTAAGGTTCCAGGTTTATTCTCGACCGTGCAAAACTGCGGTCGACACAACGATCTCACCACGAGGCTTGTTGAGATAAAGCCACTTTGTTGGAAAATGATGTAAGATTTCTTTGGTTTTCAGTAAACCATTTTCTTTTTTTTTCAGATGACTTTAAGGACGTCTCATCAATGTTTGCTTAATGTAGAAACAGTATCTGGGGAAAACAAACTCACCACAAGCTCCAGAGCAGGAGCTCGTGGTGAGTTTGTTTTCTCAACTGCTGTTTGTGAGGTCATGAACGAACTTTGAACCTCAGCTTTCAACCCAACGTGGACGAGAGCACCTTAAGATGGAAACAGGTCGACTCTTACTGCAACAGTCCAGTTACACACCCTCCAACTCTACAAACAGAGGTGACACCTGAGGTTACCTGTGGCTAACATCTGGCACATCAACTAAGAACTCACACAATTTAAATAAAGACAACTTTGGAATAACCTCGAGTCGCATTTCTCCTCTTTTGGTGGAGGCCTCCACCTCAACCATATCCCGGGCCAGTCTGCCCAGTTAACACTCGAACTCCCAGTAAGACGGCAAACAAGCCGACCCCCAACGTAAACTGTGACGAGTTACACTACTCGTTACTGTAATGTGCAGCTGTTGGTCGCCACGTTGGATGCTGGTGTTTGAATATGTTGAACATGTGAGAGGTTTTGGACGCTGTGATTGGTTCATTAACAAATTTATCCCAGGAAACAAACCTTTTCTACACTCTTCAGGCCAGAGTGTGAAAACTACAGTCCTCCCATAATGCACCGTGCTCGATTGCAGCAACAACAACAGGCCTCACGGTTGACTGCCTCTACGCCCTCAGTGAGGACTGACCCACTTGGCCCGCGCCGGCCGCACGGTCCGGTCCAGAGCCGCCAGCTGCTGTTGCCGCGGGTGATGATGAAGATGTTGGCACAGGCGTCGACTCAGGTGCCGTCTCCAAGGGAACCAGCGGGACTGTGACAATCTGATCATCTCTGCAGCGACTGACACCTGACTGCACCCCCAACCTGGAGCGGCTCGCACCGTCAGCTGTCCTCAACAGGCCTGAATGACAGAGATACAGGAGGCTGCTGAATGGCACGTGACCTGACGTGACTTGTTAGGAGAGGAACAGCGTTTTAAAACCAGCAGCTAATTAAATAACAAATAATCAATATTTTAAATAAGATAAAAATGCTAATGAATGTGGGTTTTTTTTTTTTCTCCACTGTAGGATGAAGATGTGTCACAAAGTTTTTCCAGGTCAGAATAGAAATATAAGCTGTTTAGCTCTTGGGTAGCTCAATCAAGTTAATTAGACTGCAATCAAGGCTTTATCATTATTTAACATTTTGCCTCTTTGATGTTGATGTTTTGGGTTCATTGCTCTGAGCATTGCACAATTGCACACACACACACACACACACACACACACACACACACACACACACACACACACACACACACACACACACACACACACTCTAAGCTCTTAGTATTTAGGTGATGTTGCCCCACAGGATCTGCTCGACAGAACTCATGTAAACACAATAAACTTTTTATTTGTTAATCCAGTTATTTTTTTTTTTTTAAATATTTTATTGATTTTGTATTTTTGAGCAAAGGTTAAAAATACTATATATTTACTGTAGATACAAAGGTTGTGTGAAAGCCCGAAATATTAAACATAAAATAAAATGAATCCAGATTCTAAATGTCAAAAGTTCAAATGTGTGGCCACCTCCCCTCCAGTGCTCGTTTGCAAACGTGTCCCCTTTGATTTGTCATTGGCTTGTGTGATAACTGGTGTGATTTTAATTGGACGGGACATTCATCAGGGACGCTCTCATTGGTTCGCAGGCCAGTCGGCGCTCCCCTCCCTTTGACCACCTTACTTCCTGTCCCCCAGGACACCATTAGGCCGCTGCCAGGTCCGAGCCTGTTCGTTAAAACTTGTCACGCTGCGCCGCTGCCACACATAACAACGGCAGCGCGAGGGAGAAAATGATTCAAAGCTCCCTCCTTAAAAACTGTAATGCTATATTTATAAGCCAGTATTTATAAACACATTTGCATATATCAAGATGAAAAAGTTGTTTGAATTGGGAGCAATTTGCATTTGGTGAAACATATGGCAGAGCCACGGAAGCCATGGGCCATGCCTTCATTACCCGATCTTCGTTTCATCAGCTCCTTGCTCCCCCGCTGAGCCTCCCCACGGCGGAGCCTTCTGTCCCCGAGGTTTCAGTGACAGGGGACAATATGTCCCCAAGGTGAGGAGCAGGGGGAAAGCTGCACGCACACCGCTCCTCCAATGATTATTTAATCAGACTCTTCACTCTGGATCTGAAAGAGGAGAGAGGTACAAAGTGGCGCTTATTACCCATTTGTTCAGCGCAGGGAAAGGAGAGCAGAGAGAGGGAGAGAGAGAGAGGGAGAGAGAGAGAGGGAGAGGGGGAGAGAGGAGTGAGTGCTCGAAATGGCAGATCGGTTAACACAGCTGACGAGCGGGAAGAGAAAAGGTCCAGAGGAGAGGAAGAGGAGACAAGAGGAGAGAAAACGGACAAGTGGAAAAGGAGATTGGACAGAAAGAGGGCAGAGAAAAGAAAAATAGAAGAGGAGGACAAACAATGAAAAGGGCCAGTGACTGAGCAAATGGCCGAGTCGAGGAGAAAAACAAACAGAACAGGAGTAAAAAAAAAATAAACTTCCTGTATCAAAGTAGCAGCTAAGATTTGAGCCTCTTGTCTGAGATCAGAGATACAAACTGCAGGGGAAGAAAGCTGAGTATTTCCAATTCAGAGAGAAGCGTTTATTTGACAGCACTACTTAGATACAGAACATGTGACCATCTTAAAAACAGATTGATTTCCCAACAGCAGATGAAGTGGTTGAAATAATCTAAACCTCAACAATACTACATTAAAATACAGTTTCCACATTAACAAATGAGTCGCAGTAACTTGACTCTGACGGCACTAACGTACTTTTACTTTAGTGAAATTATGAATGTGGGACTTTTGCTTGTAGCAGACTGCGCTTTAATATTGTGTCATATCTACGTCCACACTCACACAGGGAACCTGACACTTCCTCCGCCACTGATGTCACGTGAAAATAACCCTCCAAACCAAACATAGAGCAACAAAGGAGCGGATAAGAGAGTAGAAGAGGAACAAAGTGGATGTGTGTTGAGGTCTGGCGTTGCTCGGGTGGAGGTCCTGCAGGTGAAGGTTCGGCCTGGCTGCGGCTTGGCGTGCCACTCACACCAGCGACACATTTGCATGTGCAAAAAAGCCCTGTGTTGAAGTGCTGCAGCGCCCCCCCCCCCCCCCCCCCCCCCCCCCCCCACCCCCCCACCCCCCACCGCTTCAGCGTGTGTGGTCGACCTGTTTGCGATTTGTTTAAGTGCTTATGAAAGCTCCTCATCCGCAGCCACAGACCTGATATTTTGTCTTGACATGTAATACCTGCTTTTTCCGGGTTATTTCCAGGAGATATCTCCGCGCAGGAAGGGGTTAGAAACGCAGGTCACAGTTGTCTGTCACGGTTTCTGCCCTCAATGTTTGCCTTTCTATTTCCATACTCTGATTCCATCGACACGGAGCCGAATTTAGAGCCACGTGGTTGTTTTTGAAGGTCACTCAGGGTATTTCAGGAGTACCTGTCCACAAATGTACACCTGGGAACCTAAAGTTAGGCAAAACTTTAGGACCTGGAAAGACGTCTGCTTTCATCCATTTCACATGTCGTAAATTTGACACGAATCATTCAGTCACAGGGTTTTGAGAGGAGGAGGTTTGTGGGTAATTAAATTAAAGTAAGCACTTATGAATATGTATTTTTACCCGGCAACTTTTACAAGTCTGTTTTCAACACTGTGATGGTGAAATATGGACAAAATAAGAAGAGAGGGAAAGTTCGTGGTCGTTTATTTCTACACCGACGTGTCTTTCTTTTAAATGATGAAAACGCTGCAGGTCGTCATGACACTTTCCAAACGTGTTTCTATCCACGTTAAATACCATGTGATTTTTTCAGTTTTGACTCTGCTTACAATATTTTTGGTTCAGTTTGCATTCATGCTGCCACTTCATTCATTCATACTGACAGAACCAGTACGTTTCAACAAGTCATCCACAGCTTTTAGCCGTTTCCTCTGTTATCTTTAGCTATGTATTTCAACTGTTTATCTTTTTCTTTTAGGTATTGTGCAACTCTATTACTTTAAGCAAACTACTTCAACTGTTTACCAGCAAACTTTTAGCTAACGATTTCTATTGTTTGTGTATTAGCAGTTTTAGCTGTTTATCAATGTGCTAATTCAACTGTTTATCCACTAGTTTTAGCTAATGAATTCAAAAGTTTGTGCATTAGCCGTTTTTAGCTGTTTATCCATCACTTTTAACTGTCAGGACTCTTAGTCACAACACGTGGCGTTCAGGTGTTCCAGCGGACTCAAGATGTGGAAATGTTTCTTATATCAAATCAGAATTGCTATTTTATTAAATTACTTCTGCTACTCGACCATCTTTACATAGCAACTGCAGGAGTACTGAACCCTGTGCGGTTCAAACACTGATGCTTTTTTACCACAAAAGAAATTCTGCAATATTTAAACCTTTTTGAAAAATCAAGTGGATAAAACTACTGCGTCAGCGTGTGCTGCAAACTTCACATTGTGGAGATACAGGGTTTTTCTCCAGACCTCAGTATAATGCAGGTTAATGCACTGGTTGCTCATCCGCCCGGCTTCAGATTGTAATCTGGTATCTCCCTGAAGAAACGCTGCCATTTAATCTCAGCCGAGCCCAGACGAAAACCACTCCTCGGCTATGTAAACAGTCGATTGAAAATACTAGTTTAATTAATTTCCCTTTATGATAATGATTTCATCTGGGCCAATAAATAGTCATTTTTGCTATGCTTTTTTTCCCCCTTAGTGTAACCCCAATATTATTTCTGCCGTTTAGTTGGAGCTAAAACGGGGGCAAACAGGATGAGTGCGTCATTAACGCCACACGTCGACATGCGGCAACTGGGGGAAAAGCATCCAGTCTGTTAATAAGTAATGACTGCCCAAGATCACAGGAACCTTACACTACAACAAAACAAGTTAAGCACAAGCTTTGATAATGACTGTTAATAATTCAATATGTGTAATTATCGCTTTACAGGAAAGCACAATGGCGGCGGCTTGCTGTAGGGATGGTGGTAGCAATTAAAGACGAGGAAAGATCGGGGTCAGCGGATCGAGGGGAGGCAGCGCGAGGGTTCTTGTTGACTTGGCGAATGCTGACCTTACAGGTGCTGTTGCATGAGGAAAAGGCTGAAAATAAAGGCTTTATTTTAGTTCTCTCCTCTTTTGATCGAACATTTGGAACATCCTCACGTCTTAAAATACATTTCTTGATTAATGGGAAACCCTCTTGGCCTGTGTTGTGACATACATGGCTTTCCTTTACAGCATCTCCCGCTGCCGTGTGTGTGTGTGTGTGTGTGTGTGTGTGTGTGTGTGTGGCATCTGCGACCTACTACTTCCTCAAATTTGCTTCTCCATTGTCCCTTGATTCGCACTAGCCAAATGTCGAGGTTGCACATTTGCAACTCAAAACTAGCCAGATCAATGGTAAACGTAATCACTCTATTTGTCATGCCCAGATTTGAATTTCACAATGAGTGTGTGGAGGAGAGGAGAAAGGAGGGAGGAAAAAAAAGAAAACTGGAAAGATGTCTGACTTCTCTCAAAATCAATGTCTTTCAACAGCCCTCCGCTCTTCTTTGACGGGAAAGGGCATTCACACGCATTTGGCGGCCATTGTCGGCAGCAAAATGACTAATCATAACATCATTGATGTCTTTAAAAAAAGGGGAAAAAAAAGACGACTACAGATGACAGTACCATTGACAACCTTTGCTCCCATCCAGAGAGAAAGAGTTAATTTGATCATGATGACACCAGTCTCTTTCAAGCCCCTTTTCAGGCCAGCAGCAGCTGGGGCTGGAAGAGCAAGAGATGGGATGAATCCTCCGCAGAGTGAGGGGGGGTGGGGGCGGGGGGGTAACAAGAAGAGTCGTTATTACGTCTCCATTTTGGGACTGAGAGGGGTTTCTGAATTGCCCTGGATTGCGATCCTGCGTTTTCGTTCATTCCTATATAGGCCCTCGGAGCGGCAAATGGGCCTTGGGCCAGTGTGAGGCGCTGGAGCTGGAACAAGAATAAGATCACAATTGCATTTAAAGCCCAGAGAGGGAAAGAGGGAAAAAGGAGGAGAGACAGAAAGAGGGAGCCTATGAGCCCTAATTGCCAGATGGTGAATATTTTCGCTCCCTTTCAACGGCGCATTAATTGCAGGGCTGCCCGGGGGTTGAGACGTACTGATCAGTGTGGCAGAGGATCCTGACCCTGATTATCCCCCCTCAGACTCCCCTCACTGGAGAGACAGTGAGCAGTAGGGGTGGGGGTGAAGGGGGTCTGAGAAGGGAGAGGAGGGGAGGGTAAGGGGTTTTGCCACAGTTACTCACCCAATCATTTGCCTATCGAGCCACCTGGGCCTCGACACTTTTGGGTTTCAAGTTGGAAAGGAGGTGCTGGTGATCAGGCAGGGGGGAGGGTCTTGTGGGGACAAGAGAAGGGGAAAGCTTGAGGGGTGTGATGAGGATAGGTGGCATGGTGAAGTGAAGTGAGGTGAGGGGAGGGGAAGACAGACCACCTTCCTGTCCTCATCTCTCCTCCCCCATCACCCACCTTTCCCTCCTCCTCCTCCTCCTCCTCCTCCTCCTCTCCCACCCCTCCCAGTCCCTCAGCTCCTCGTTTACATATCTCCAAAAGATGTAATTGAATTAAATAAAGCTTTCCTTCGGGGCAGCTGCCACAGCTGCTGTTTGTGGCATGTCAAAAGGCCCGCCACTTTAAGAGCACTTACATATGCTCCAAATTAGCAGGTCAGATAGGCGGACGCACGATGACAGGGCCGAGGCTGCCAGCGCGACAAGGGGCCCACAGCTGTGAGCAATTCACTGGCAGAGTGGAGGCTCTTTTCAGACCCCTGATTATGAAGGGCAGCGGTGCACGTGCTCATACACATTAACAGACGTGTAAATGCATGCATGTAGACACACACACACACACACACACACACACACACCTATTCACAGATGTAGACACGGGGTCACTGCAGCGTTTAGGAAGCATTACTGTTTTATTAGGAGGGCGATGTGTAGGATGACCCCGAGGACTCCTTTAAAAACACTAATTACTCAAAAAGGAAATGATGACACACGAATCAAACTGTGAAATCAATCAGTGAAAAACGTCACATATTTGGTGTCAGTCAACACGAACATCTGCTTTTTACATCAGTGTCAGAAACCAAAGGGAGAGAGGAAACATCCAACAACCTGATGGGTTTAATTCAACTTTACTGCTTATATTATATATGTTTATACAGTATTTTCTGCATATGTTGTTCTTTTACTTCCTACTGTGTTTATATTTTACAGTTCTTTTTCATTGACCTGATTTTTATTGTAATAGTGATTTTTATTTTATTTTATTATAATGTGGACAAACTTAAATAAAATTAAATACATTCTGCCAGTGTCAGCACTTTCAAGCTGATTTTATTGTCTTGTTGCTGCACAGAAACATCAATCACAAATTAACCAGAAATAAATGAACAGTTAAGGTGGAGTTGAGGTAAGGGGATGAATAATGGAGGTTAGCACCAAAACAGAACATTATGAAGCCAAAATATATGAAAAAGAATCAGTGATGTATAAGCGTGTATTTACCTGCAGGTGCATCAGAGTGTGGATCATATAGACAAACATTTACATATGGATTTACCTACATGTGTGCAGATGCATGTTCATGCATTTTTAATGTGTCTGTATATGTGTGAACATACACAACTTACTCTCACTTGTTATCTAAACTGTGAGGTTTGCTCCTAATTTTAATTTAATCTCAATTAATTTTCATCATGTTGATTCATTATTTTGTGGCTTCGTAAACACACGGGTTCATTTCTGTTTTCTCTGTCAATCAATCGATCAGTGTGACCAGGAGTGCGATCATGGATGACACCGTACAGCCACAGTGTCCAGATGGCTGAGTAATGATCGCCGCAGGACCTGCAGATGTTTTACACACAGTCCAAAGAAATTTACTAGAGTTAAATTAAGTCAAGATATTTAATATTTAGTGTCGTATTCTTCACAGTCAATGATAGTTTGAAGTGTCTGACTCGAACACTTACCTTCTCTAGTGACGCTCCAGCTTCACTTCCTGCTTATTTTGAGGACTTTTTTTTTTGTTTCAGTCTCGTCTTCAGAAAGTGAAACACACAACCGGTTGGATTGAGGTCATGTGATTAACATAATTAGGACATTTTCCCCTGACCATAAGAAATTTCTTGTTGTTGTCTTGTTTGTAGGAAAACCGTCCTGCTGCATTGTCCTTAAATTTGAGAGATTATCCTCCATCCAGTACTAATGTGATCACCCTCAAACAAACCATAGACAGATACATGACTGTAAATCTGTCACAAGAAGAGGTTGCAAAAATAATACAAAACAACAAGCCAATATTTGTGCTGCAGCAACGTATCTGTTCATTCAGGGGTTTGGATGTGATGAGCAGAGGCCTCCTAAAACGATGTCAACACTTTACTTCAGTTATGTATCCAGTGAGACACGCCTGTCATATCGTAATCAACCGTTGTGAACAATCATCTAATGACTTGTCACTCAAGGTCTGCTGGGCAATTATGATGCATTTGCATGGCAGCGAATGGTGTTTATGACAAATAATCCATGTCCTAATTGCTTGTCTGTTTTCCTTAAGACGTGTACTGCTGATAGGATGTGATTAGCTGGAGGGAGTAAAGAGTAAAGCAAAGTTGACACGAATCACACAGGTTATGTTTATGTGTCTGACGTTTAACGTGTTGCATTATTAGTTTCTTAACTAGTGATCGAAGTGATCTCAGAAATCAAAAATAACTTTATCGTGATGATCATGGGAATAAGAAATGATCTCAACCCAAGCATCTGTAGTGAAACCACTGCGGTGAGAGGAAACTGTTCAAAAGTGTCGAAAGAGAAATGTAATTTATGAGGAAACAAATTCTGGATCGCTTTAAATTCAGTCAATTTCAGCTACGTTACTTTTGTCTACGAAAAGGAAAGTGCATTATCAGTACAGTCGTACGTGGGAGTGACGTGATGGGAGACTTAGGGCAGCGATTATTAACAAATATGGAACTTATTATGTGTGTAAGTAAGAAAACTAGATAAGAACGAATCGATGTGTGAACAGAACCAGCTTCCATTGTATTCGTATTTGTTTTATGACAAACTTGTTCTTACACACTTTTCTACAAATCAGGTTGAGGATTGATGCTTTCTGCCCTTTTAACGATCTCCAGCCGCCTTGTTGCCGTGGTGATGGACATGCGGCTCGATTCCTTCACTGAAAAACCAAAATTATGAAATCAAATACCATTAAAAACCTTGCTCAGAGTTTTGGTGGCATGAAACCACGATGGTCTCGTCTGCACATTCAGATTCCCTCCTCTCCAAAGAGGTCGGCAGCTCACGGATAGATATCTGAATGACAGCCATCAATCCACAGCACACTCTGCCCTCAATTCATTTTGTCATGTCATCGCAGACTTGTCAATACGAGGAAGTGCCACCTATCAGACGTCAGCATCATTCTTCTCATAGCCACAGCTTTGTTTGTTTGTGGGTTGTTTCCTGTTGCGGACTGATGGAAGAGGACAGAGACCCAGATTTCTTTTAGGGAATCGGTGTGAAAGGCTTTGTTGTTACCTGGGAAATGTACCCAGTTTCAAAAACTTTTATTATGTTATAAATAAGTGAACCACAGAAGAGCACAAACTGAACAGGATCGCAACTAATCCGGGGTCCCTCATCTGCGTCCTGTTCAATTATAGCAAAGTATTTGACTTCATCTGCAGACTCCTGCAGGAACAAAGGTTGTCAAACACGTTTTAGAATAAATAAATCCCTTTTGACTCTATGTCTGTGGACACCTTAATGCCGGGCACTCTAATTTTGAATTTGAGGGTGTTATTGTTTCATGTTGTCCTGTGGCGGACAGAAAGGCTGTGACTCAGCTGTTTGCATGCAACACTGGAGAATAATGGATGTGAAGGCACACCAAACACGCCCTTTAAAAATGCATGAGCGCCCCCCAAAAACCTCTCTCTCCCTTTGCAGAATAGAGCTATCACTGGTGCCTGTTATCTCCCTGAACCCCCAGGTAGAAAATGGTAATGATACCACTTAACATCGCTGCACATATGGAGGGAAAATGGAAATGCCAACAGCACCTCAACTATAAAGCAAATCAAATTGAAATATTAATCCGCTGATTAATATAACATTATGAGAGCCCATTCTCTTTGTTGTTAAACAACAAAGGGTTGCAAAATAAGCAACTGCCTAAGAGGTAAGGGGTTTAAAAGAGTCCCACAGAGGTGCTAAAGCCCCTTTCAAACATCATTACTCTGCATAATGTATTCCCTTCCACAGTGCTGAGATTTGATATTGATGTTTACTCATTTATTTTTTAATTAACGTTCGTTGTTAATGAATTCTTTGATGAGAGGCATTTTGTAAATCATTATCCTTGGAAGAGGAAAAAAGGGATGCATCGCTGTTGCCCCTTATACTCGTGACAGAAGAAAAAATGCTAGGTGTAAGGGGAAAAAAGTTGCCGGTGAGAAGTGGGGTCATTGTTGAAAGTTTGTTTTTTGATGCGTTGATTTTTTTTCCCCCCACCTCGCCTCCCGTGTTGCTGTTTTTCTGATTGCATCTTCCATCTACGGGGATGAGCGCGCAGAGCCGACAGGGACTCTTGCAGGAGCTCTGTGTGCGAGAAGAGTCGGTGTGGATACTTAGCTAATTACAGGAATATAACTCAAGGCTTTCAGAGAGTCGCTCCAGTGGGGGAGGAGGGGTGCAGCTTTATCCACGGAGCCCTTGGTGGAACTCTGTCCTTCCCCTCTTTAATATTGATCACTGGGGATCTCTTGGAGGACACAAAGTAGGCCTCGGAGGCTGGGAAAGTTTGTTGGATCAACAGTTTACTCTTTCTCACAAATGTCAGAAAACACCAAACACTTTTCAGTCACACGGTTCAGTTTGAGTGATCTGCTGCTCTGCGTCTATCTTACAGTGTTTATCACACCCGGTTTGTCTGGTAAACATGTCAGTGATTGTCTTTTCCTTTTTTTAACCCCGTGCGATTAAAAAGTTTGAGTGAGTTAAAATCTTTTTCTTATTGTCAACAAATCCCAGGAAAAGAAAAACCAACAATCAACTGATGCAACTAACAGCTAATGTCTGTGTAGCTAAGTCCTCTGTACTATAGACCTCCATTGTTGTCTGGAAACAATTACATTTATTTTGACTCAGTCCCATATACACAAAAACATTGAATGTGTATTAATCCGCTGCTGAAAATAGTCCAGTATAAATACACTGTGCCCAGTTTTTTTATTAGGAAATTACTGGGCCTTTCTTAGAATTAAAACTATATATTTGTGACCTGTTTGTAAAGATTTATGTCTTCCAGAACGAGGCTGAAGAGAGGTTGGTTGTACTGAGGGAGTTTTTCATGGGAGTTGTGGACAAAAATAAATAAAATCTAGAACAGGAATCAACCTGTGAAACCGATGCTAGATTGTAAGATGCTTTTTGAAAGGGAGTCCGTGGAGTCTCTGACCACTGGCGGCGCTGGGAAGCAACCTTTGGATGAGCGGATCCACGTATTTGTATTTTGTGCTCTTACAGCACATGTGCATACAGCGGATGTTGTACAGATTCACATCCATGCATCGACACTTGGAGGTAATGTGTCATGAAGCTAACAAAAATCAGTGAAGAAGAAAACTGTTTGCTGATGTATGTGTGAACAAAGTGGGTTTTAAACTGAGAACTTGTCTTTGCAAATGTATAAACCTGCAAAGCTGATTTTTTTTTTTTTGTTCATCAACTTTAAAGTTCATGAGGCGAATGTTTTAACAAACAGTTCTTCATTTACACATCCAGCAGTTACAGTGAAACACTATAATTCATTTGGACCCTGATGAACCTGATGAATGTAAGTCCAATATTCACTCTCTTTTAGCTCTGTTTTGGTCTCCACCAGCTCCTGAAGAGAATATCTGGCTCTTTAGCTGCTAAATGCTCCACTATGTTCACTAGCTTCGCAATGCTAATTCCAGTAGATGCTAGTTCCTAACTCTAGAAACTAACTAATATATAACTAATTATAGCTTCTATAATGGGGTTGCACATTCAACATGTTTGCTAGACCTCCAGGATACAGTCAGTGCGTTTCAGTGAGAAGCGGTGAATGTAAACATGACTGTTTGTTTACAAGGGAACTCCACAGGGCTCCTTTCAAGCGCAGAGAGGATAGGTGTCAGCGGGGAGATGCATCTTTTAATAATGATTTTCCAATATTGACAAGAAGATGCAGGAATAATTTGCAGGGTACTGTTTGGGGACTGTGGGTCTGTGATACTGTAGGCGAGTCTCAGTGTGAGGTTTGGACCAGTTGGCCACAGATGAGTCTCAAGCCCCCAACCCATCTGGAGCCATCTTGGAGATGAAGGAAAAACCTGGAGCTTGTCCATCTCTTGGCAGGGCCGGTTTCGTCTCTAACACGTACAAGGCTGATCGTCTCTAATCCTACCAAAGAATTAATTGCTTAATTGGATCAATTAGATGTCCCAATAGGTCCCGAAGACGTGCGGTAGGCGCATCAACATTTGAAAGAACTGTGTGGTTTGTTGTATCCAGGTTGTCGAGTGCTGAGAGTTATTTGGATCTTGATCTCATGATATTGCGACAATTCAAGACAAGTTTCGAATCTTACTTAATATCTATTTGCTCATGTCACAATCTCATTTCAATCATGCGAGCACTTCTCCAAGTTCGCGTCACTCCACGACATTATGCAGTGCTTGTTTTTGAGACAGAAGAACTATTTTCATGACTTATGGCATTTGCAGTATCTCAAAGATCACACTGCTGTTTTTCTTCCTTCAAGCCAGTTTTAAATGGAGCCAAACTGCACAGCTTTAAAGGCACATTTATCAAAAAGCGAGTGCGAGCGCGCTGCAGATGCTGCCACTTTTTCTTAAAAAAAAAAAAAAGAGAAAAAAAAAAAAGGAAAAAAAAAAAAGATTGCAAGTAGAATTATGGCTTTTCATCAGCCGATAAATTTCACTTGTGATTAATTGCAACACTCACTTTTGGGATCACTTCTACACAAAAGAGCATTTCTGCTTTGTAAAATTCATATAAAAGAAATGCAAATCAATGGTGTTCTTGGCACCAAACATATGCTGCCACAATGCCAACAAGCCTGCCCCTGACAACCCCAGCTGGGGGCTTGTAAGACTTGCTCTTGGCAAAAGACGTTTTTTTCCACCCGCTTTGCAAATGATCACCAATTAATACGAACAGCATCCAATTCTAATTTTGCACCTGGTAAGATTGTGAGTATCTTGTAAAGCTCTTCTAAGCTATGGATCCAAATTACTGGATGTCCCCCCCCCCCCCTTTTGGGATCACGGCAGAAATAAAAAAAACAAAACATGATGGCAAAAGTCCATAAACCCATCGAGACCCACATCAGGGAAAACCACGAAAATGACCGTTTAGCTAGAAAGGTGTCGTGCTTCAGATGATGAAAAGGGAATTTAGCTGAGGGGGTTTCAGGGGCAACAAAGTGTGGTATCTGTTATCCTCATGCAACAACAGAAGTATGCTGCAAAAAAAGGGGGGGGGGGGCAGCGACGGCGGCTTTCTTTCATTTTAATTCTCATGAAAATATGAAGATTTATTTTGTTTTCTTGGATCCACACAACTTTTTTACCCATTATTGTCTAAAAACAAGACTCACTTCCCCGAGTCTTTTCACTCTCAAACTTTCAGAGGTGAAGGAGAGAGAAATTAGGGTTGTGTTTATCACTTGGTAACACAGCAGCATCCATCCATGTGATGAATTCCACATATTTCCCAAAGAAATGAAACTATAACAATTCAAAGGCGTTTCACGTCACTAATTGCTCATCAGAGTTCTTAGCATCTCTCTCCCTCTTTCTCTCTCCATCTCTCACTCTGAAATTGATACTCGCCATACGACTTATGATGGATAGGAAGCTTTAATGAGCTCTTACAAGCAATTAAGTAATCAGGGAACCCTGCTGCTCAGTGCTGGAGCTAGCAAGAGCAGTGACAAACGGAGGCCCATCAGTACTGTAATCAGCACAGGACACAGTCACCGCTGCTCACCACTCCCTAACCAAGGGCAGCGATGGGCCGAGCAGCAGGCTTCCATCTCATGATATTGTTTTGTCTGCAAATATCTCTGAACTTTGTGACTTGGAGACGTGCTTTTGTTGGAGTCTGCGCATCTTCTACTTTTCTTTCTTGTTGGTATGAAACTTTTCACAACAACTACGACATAAAAAAAAAAAGGAAACAAAAACAAAGAAAGTCAGAATAAAAGTTCTTCTGGATCACGTTCACCTCTCAGGTGTTACTGCCAAACAGAGCCAGGGCAGGTCCACACTGCTTTATACTGGAGGAGCAGTGATGGGCAACAAGTCACAGGTGTGGCCCCAGGTAATCCTCATCAGGCTCATTAAGACACATGCCAGCGTTTGTGGGAATGAAAAGGAAACAAGAGACAAAAAGGAAAAATGAACAGCTTTAAATACTATCACACATGAATATCAATAAAAGTTTTTAAAGTGAAATTCGTCTGCAATATTTTGATGAGCCTGAGTCTCCTGATTATTCTCTTTCTTTTGTGCTGTAGTGTCAGTTGTAATTTGTTTGCAGGTTCCTTGAATATAGATTTCTCTCCAGCTGTAAAAACATCAAACCAGTAGCAGTAAAATCTATAAAGGAAGTGTCTGAATAGAAAACACCACCTTCCACTGTTATGGAGCATCACAAACGGATGTGTTTCTAAAAAAGGGCGCCTGCATAATCATTGTTTCCTTATGGTGCAGTATTCTGATGTTATCTCTCTTGCAACATGCTTTCTATTTTTCAGCAATAAAAGATTAACTTGCATTCAGCAATAATTTGATATTAACATTCACTTAAACAACATACTGTAGATTACCACCCTGCTCAACTATAAGCTGCTCTTAGCCTGTTTTAGCTACTTGTTTTGGTTCCCTGTTGTAGCTTAAATTCCCATTAATTATTCGTAAGTTTTCTATTGCTACATAGCTAACGTTAACAGCTGTTTACTTACCGGTCTAGAAGAAACATTTGAAGTTCAGCATCACACTTGAACTCAACCATCTTGTTTTGCTTCTATTTCTATCACTGCTTTTCTTCTAGCCCTGCCCCGGTTGGACGGTCTCATCACTTTCCGATACCGAGTCACTGTAGCGTCCAGTCTACCCTGAAGAAGCAGCGCTGCTCAAAGGATTTATTACAACCTCTTGTTTTGTAAACGCAACAAAAGACTGGTAAATAAACAGCTGTTAATGCTAATGTTGGCCATGTAGCAAAACTTACAAAATGCTAAATCCTTGTCACTGCCAATGCTAACGCTGTATGCTAGCTAACTATCAGCTAAATGGTAGCTAAGAACTGCATGCATGTGTTTCATTGTCACTTCAACGTTTCCAAACAATAAGCATTAATCCAGTGAGTCGTAACAGCAGTGACAGGTAATTTAGTTAACTAGCAGAACTGTTAGCAAACATTGGCATTTTTTCTTGTTTAGCGCTACACAAGCTTACGCTGATTTTTTTAATCTAATTTTCATCACTTTTTGATCTTTGTGTGTATCTATTGATCTGGGTGGCGAGTTGCTGCATGCACTGGCGCTCACTGAGATAATTAAAGTTGAATTGAAAATCTCTTGATCAAATAGTTTGAGCTTCCGTGTGTTTCATGTGGTAAACAATTCATGTTGTGACAAGGAAAATGAAATCTAATTGCAAGGTTTTGGCGTTCTCAGCTCCCTGCTCACCTGGGGCGTCTGAGCTGGTGATCTCCACATTCTCGGTTCCACGTTCTCACCCACCCAAAGCATGTTGGGCGCCCCAGGGTGGCGTGACACCTCTCCCACACTCTCAGACTCCTCTGAATAATTCTGCCCCGACCATACGTTTCACATCTCATGCCGTTTTGGGGGCCTGAGACAACGTGTTTCACATTGAAAATCAAATATGTTGCTTATTAATAGGGCGACTTTGGCGAACGCTACCTGGAGAAATGCCGGAGGGGGGAGCTAGGAGAGAGGGATGCCTACAGTAGTGAGGCGCGCTTTCTCTCTCTTCTGTGCAAAGGGGAAAACCGCTGAGGGTGCAGATTTTTCATTGCTAAACTGGCACAGTTGATGAAGTTGCACACACACACACACACACACACACACACACACACACACACACACACACTATATGGAAATCAGAGAGCCAGGGTGTGTTAGCCAGTCATACATGAAAAGCACAGAGCCTCATGTGTTCACTGTATGTTTGGGGAGATAGAGGAAGAGAGAAAATTAAAGACGGATGAAGGGAAAGAGGACAAAAAAAAAAAGGTGACTAATAATATTGTTCTTTTCTTGGTTTCAAAGCAGAGTACAAAACACCAACACACACGCAATGTCAGTCAAAACAGCGCCTGATGTTTGGGCGGGAGTGCTGTCATTAAAACAGTGGCAGTTATTTTCATTAGCTCCCATCTGGTTCATTATATTCCTCCTTGTTCAAACATGGACTCCTGCACTGTGATCGTTTCATGAAACTGACAGAAAACGGCTGTTTTAAAAACACAACGCCGCCGCCGACGTCTGCATGCCTCTCGCAGGCTAAACGGAGAGCGAGTTTCACCGCGCAGTGCCGCTAACTTGGCGTCATTTCCTCATATTCCGTACAGATTGCACCAGCTAATTATGATCTAATAACTGGCAGACTGTCTGTTTCAATATTATTACAGGAAGAGTAGGTTAAATGAATAGCTCATCATCTGCCCCCTGTATCAGTCATGTTGTTTTAATGATCATAATTCCACCATTAAATCTTAATAATATGTCAAGATCATAAGGGAGACATGTCAATTTGGGTCTTCAATGAGAATTAAGCCAAGGATTGCTGAAGTTAAGCCTGTTTTTTTTGTTTTTTTTTCCTGGGAAGGCTTGATTTCGTTAGCTGTGTCCTCACACACACACACACACACACACACACACACACAGCAGCAGCAGCAGCACCAGAACAGACACAGAGCTGTTTCTGAGTCAATCTGATATTCTAGAAATTAATTTCTAATCCCTGATTAATGTATTGATACTGAACAGGAAAGAATCTGAGGTAAAAGTTTTCTAGCTTTGCCGTTTCTGAGAAGCAAATATGTGCATTTGCGTTTAGTTATGAGGTTGTGTTTATTTTATTTCCTTTAAGTTAATTAAAAAAAAACATTTGCTTCATTCTCATCATTGGAAACAGCATTTGACAAAACAGCCTCACCTCAAGATCCATTTAGTAGCTGTTGTCTGAAGTCAATTTAAGGTACTTTAAGGACATACAAGTTGGGAACAGACGAATTCTTACCTCATGTTCATTTAGTAGCTTTTGTGATGGAGAGCTGCAGGAATTAGTCCCAAAACCCCAAAAATAAATGAGCAGTTTTGCACTTTTGGTTCCTTCATCCTGAATTTGATGGGTTTTTTGAATATGTTATCGTTATCGTTGTAGTTTGTTTACAGCCTAACATTAGCTTTTTTTACGTCTTGGGATTAAGGCTTCAAAAATCATAAAGGAGGTTTTCATTTGTGAAGATTATCATGCTGAAAGTGATACCCCAGATCTTACTTTCTTCAATAATCCAAAAGCCAATGGAAAAATCTCATTGGCTTTTTGTCCAGGGAACCAGGGTGATGCTAACTTCCGAGTTAGCCTATAAAAACACATCATCAGAACTCTATTTAAACACCCATATCTGCGCATACTGTTGTCTTTTAGCCAAAAATAAATAAGAATAAACAATCCTTGTTTTGTACAAGTTGGAATAGGAAATCTTAAAAGTTAGATTTTTTAAATAATAAAAGTCAAGACTAAAATGGCCGTGAGTTTGAGTTTGAAATGAGGATCATTTCTTGGAAGACTCTTTGGATGCTCTGTTGGAGTCTCAATTACAGCACATTAAACTTTGAAAGGCCTCCAAGGACCCAGAGTACAGGCACTTTTTGGATGGACTTCTATAGTCTCTAAAAAAGAGAGAAAAAAATCATGGCTTTGAGGTACAAACCTGTATTCTAATCACTCTTCCCTCAAGGTTTTTTATTTGTGAGCTAGAGACAGTCACTGCACACAGCTCCCAGCTAAGAATAGCTGCAGGAGAAGGGGAGAAAGCAGCAAAGTGAGGCAACACGAAAGGCAGAGAGCGAGAGAGAGAGAGAGAGAGAGAGAGAGAGGAGAGGGGAGAAAAAAAAAAGAGGAAGTGGGCGATGGAGAAAAAATAACTCAGGAGGGAGTGTGAATGAGACAATGGTTCTGTCAAGGAGTCAAACGAAGTAAACATCATCAGTGTGATCCGGCGGTGACTCGGTCTGGCTCGGGACTAAACACGACACTGGACCGATCCATCTAAATCAATCAAGTGTCTGAGAGGGTGTGTGTGTGTGTGTGTGTGTGTGGACAGGGGTGTGTGGTATCAATGTGGTGACGGGGTGTACCCTTCCCCGAGGTCACTGCTCTGGTCAGAGAGAATGGAAAATACATGTGTATGTGTGTGTGTGTGTGTGTGTGTGTGTGTGTGTGTGTGTGTGTGTGTGTGTGTGTGAATGGGTCTATTGAAGGACAGCATGCAGAGTTAATAAGAGAGCATTGTGTGCGTCAGGAAGGAGCAGACACAGTCAACAAATCTATTGTAGAACAGCAGTCTGTATACAGTTAATAGGAGCGCGCTGTAGTCGTAGTAACATTATCTGAAGAGGGGGAGGAAGCTCAAACAGGAAGTTCACTCATTGTCAGAAATGTATGTCCATTCTGTCATTGTGACATGTATCTGCATCCAGCTCAGTATCCCTAAGAATTCTGTCCATATTGGATGATCGAGCACGTCACAGTTAATGTCTATTGTCAACGTTCAGGACAGAGTGTGTTCTTCATGTATCGAGGCAAAAAGTAAGAGTGTGGAGGATGGTGTGGTGGCATGTGCAGTTCCACTTCCTACGTCCATGCAGGAGTTTCCCTAACTTTAATAAAGTAGTGAGTCCAACTCAAGCCATGATCTTAACCTAGGCGTTTTTTTCCCCCTAAACAAAATCAAACAAAAAATCATGCCAGATAATAAATCTTGTATTTAGATCATCACAGGATAAAACTCAGGAGAAAATAACACTTTAACACGTGATTCACAAAATTCAGACACTCCACTTAAAGGAGCTACCTGTAAGTTTTGCAACTGCTACATCGCCAATGTTAGCATTAACACCTGTTAGCTTCTGTAGGCTACCAGTCAGGTTGCTAGCAGGAGTAAACTTAAAATTAAGGATATATGAAATTATTAGTGGTCAAAAAATCCCATGAATACTATGACTTTTTTATGCCTTATTATAATATGACATTTTTTGATGTTTTTATCACATTTTATGCATTAGTATAGTAAGGCATAACAACGTCTTAGTATAATGAGGCATAAATTGTCATAAAAACGTCATAGTAAAGTGTAGCATCCAGTCGAAAGACGTCAGCCAGGACTGATGGTTTAGTGACTTTTCAGACCATAAACCAACGTAAGAGCTGAGCAGAAAGTAAACAACAAGAAACAAAATAATATATTAGCTTAAACTCATATATATTACCTTAAATCAATCACCTGATTCACCCCAGTATGCACCAAAAGTTACCAGAATACATTTTCAAAACTGTTAGACACATGCAAGTACATTTGATTTACCGTGTAGCTCCTCTCGACTGAAGCTAAACTCCTTAGCTTGCTCGCCCCGTTTATCTTTTATCACCGTTTCCCTCCTTATCCTTGCTGTTAGCTTACTACACCTTGTACACCACATTGTTTAACAGGACATATCAAAATAAAAGCATACAAAAGTGCATTATAAACGTAAACTCTATTTTGGTCATTTACATAAAGTAAGGCATAAATTGTCATAAAATGGTCATAGTATATTAAGGTTAAACCCCTTATGCTGTGAATTGCTATAAATAATGATGCAAAATAATGTTCGGTGTCAGACATCTTGATCACATCTCTGGTGCGAGAGCTCTGTCCTCTCAGATTATCGCTGCAAATTCTATTTGTTACTTCTGAGTAAAAAAACAAGTTTGTTCAAACAGTTCATTTATTCACTTCAAAACATCATAATTTAGTAAAGCATAAAAACATCATAGAATAGTAAGGCATAAAAATGTCATATTATAACGAGGCATAAAAAAGTCGCAGTACAGTAAGGCATTAAATGTCATTAATACATCATAGTATTGTACTGCATAAAAACATCATATATTTTGGCATGAAATGTCATAAAGACATCGTAGTGTAGTAAGGAAAACCCTGTCATGCTGTGAATTGCTATAAATGATCGAACATTTAGTTCGGGGTCAGACCTCTTGATCACAGCTGTGGTGCAACAGCGCTGTCCTTTCTCTCTTCAAATTCTGTTTGTTACTTCTGAATAAAAGACAAAGACTCCGTATCGGAAAAGGAACGAGACGATCCGACCTGCAACATCAGCACAGAACAGAAGTGATAGAAACAGAAGCAAAACAAGAGGGTCGAATTCAACCGGCTCTTGGTGAGTAAAACAATGAAGTTTAATGGACTCGTAACGTTTCTTCTAGACTGGTTAGTAATCAGCTGTTATCGCTAACACTGACTATGTAGCGATGGCAAAACTTACAAATAGCTCCTTTAAATCTAACGCCTCCTTCTTCGTCATCTATCTATCTATCTATCTATCTATCTATCTATCTATCTATCTATCTATCTATCTATCTATCTATCTCCCTTTGTTTCTGTCAGACCATCAGCTACCAAACAATCCCACTGTTGAAGTGGACGCCTAAAACAGAGGAGCACTGGCAAAGATAACAATGTCGTTTCACATGCTCTAATGCCAGTTGATCAATAGTAATTACCTACCTGTGGACCCGACTAGTGGAGCTCCCTAGGCCCCTGGGGGTTTCACTATAGACAGCTCACAATCTAGTCCCAGGTAACTCCATAGGACAGACCTTTTAATTGCTTTGTTCACTGTGAGTAATTGAGGATTGGAGCATGTTTGCCACGAGGAGTGTGACTTCACTTGGCCTCCGTCTAATTAATCCCGTCACACAAGCCTTCTGCCTTTAATTTTCACTTTGCGCGCAGCATCGTGAGGTGTGAATACAACTGGAAATATAGGTTGGTAACTGTATACGGCATGCTGAGCCAGATGCACTACAAACGCAACCATATGGATAGACAGAGAAGTGTTTCTGTGTGATTTTTCCTCAGTGTGGAGGAACATATTGCCAGACATTCGTTGTATCTTTTTAGCACAGCAACTGTCCCGCTGCTGTGATTTGATCTCATTGCTCGCTAGACCCCAAACCAGATACATGGAACTGTATCAATATGGTTTCATTAGCATACTGATTAATCAGCTGGTTAATTAGACAAATTTCCTATAGGCTGATTATGCTTCCCCGGGCCTCGTGGTGTGAAGACATATAGAGTTCATCAGTAATTTAATTATTCTGACTGTTAGACGAGGCGAGGTAAGACTTTTCTTTTTGTATAGCACTGTTCAAACACAAAGGCAGTTCTGGTGCTTGACATCAAAAATAAAAAATACATCACAACAATATTTAAAGAGAAAGAAAAGGACATTTTAAACTCTGTTAAACCCCAAACTGCCCTACAGCAGAAATCCTGTGGTCCTGTTTTCTCCAGTGTGTACATAAAGAAAGACAGATAAACTCATCATGCTGTATAAGCCTGCTGGATGTTTGTATGTTAAACATCAGTGTTTGTGACTGTCCTCATCACAATTTATTTATTTTTCCTTCAAAAAAGCACTTAGAGACAAACCTGTCTGCTTTACGTAGAAGAGAGTCTGTCTTTCCCTCCACACACACTTTTGTGTCTGCTGTATTAAAATACTCTGAGAGTAGAAGGATGATGAAAGAATGAGTTTTACATTTTTACTAAAAATGCATGTTATTGTGTTTTTTTATTCCTCCCAAACTTTTAGCTATCAGCCTTAGAAAACCAACATCGAACCTTCCACTTTCCCTCCACATGACCAAACGTTAGATTGAAATACAGGGATTGTCAGTTTGAACCTGTGCTGGTTGAGCAGTGATATAACATCACCCTGCAGTTTGGTTGGAAGTCTTACTTTGTTGTTGAAAGCAAAACAATCCAGAAAGATGCTCTTTCCTTTTACCACTAGAGCTTTCAAGACGGGAATTTCTGCAGCACTAAGGATGCAGGCGACGAGGGAAATACTTTTTCCCCTGTGGGTCATGGGATGAAAATATTTTGGGCCATGTTATGTGACACAAGTGGAGAAACAAAAGTTCAAAATAAATATTATTTTTTTATTATAATTTTGGCTAAATACCAAACTGATATCATATAAACAAGTTTCCATCCAGGAATCATCCCAGTCCATAGACTGTGAAATAACCTGTATATTCAGCATTACAACTCCTCCCTGTGCTCTTGGCCTCTGTTTGTCCTGTAACCCACCCTTGCAGCAGAGAGGTGGAGCGGGTGCCGCCGCGAGGGAGCGATGGGTGCCGGCTCTGGCACCGCCAGGCTTGGGTGGCCGTGCAACAGTATCTGCAGGCTGCCATCCTTCTGTTCGCAGAGCATCTGAAGAAACCAAACTGCACTGTTGCTCACACTCCCCGATCCCGTTGTTGTCATTGGCCGGCAGCCACCAATAGTGAGCCAACTGAGTTAACAGACACTTCCGCTCAGCACATAAGGAACCATCTGTTTTAAAAGCTAGAAAGAAATAAATAAAGAGCCCTCTCTCCCTCTCTCCTGCTTCCTCTCTCCCCACTTTCTCCTTCCACCGTGGTTCTACTGTATGCACAGCTTTGCTTCTCTCATGCACTTCAGTCTTCACCATTTCCAAACTACTGCTAGCTTCAAGAATTACTGCTGTGACTATATTGAATCTTTACTGCCTTTTTCAAATTGGGCCAGAATGAGACACTAACCAGTTTCTTATTTGAGAAAATTTTTTTATTCCATCTGTTTCCTGGTAAATAACTAAATTGTGGACTTGTATTTTTTTTTTTTTTTTTTTTGCCATGGCTGCCAGCTCACGATGCTTCATCACATGTTGCATCGCAGCAGTTATCACACAGCAAAAATACATTTGTAATTCATTGGACATTAGCAAGGTCAGAATCATATTGAAGCCTGATGTTTGTAACATCTTGAAAATCACGGTTGTGCGCCCGTCTTGGCTGCTCCGGGCTCCTCAGACGTGCCAGCTTGTAGCTAAATAAATATTGGCTGAGGGGCATTTGAAAAAACATATTGTCCTGGCTCAGCACTCGGTCCCCCTGCCCTCTGTTGCCAAAACAAGGCGACGGGGGTCCAGAGCAGAATCTCTTCTCACATGAGCGGTTTTGGTAATGGTCAGCTCTGCTGCCGCGGGGCCCTGCTCCTGCAGCCTTTGTGTCTGTGCTTACAGGTCCTCGAGTCGACATACTGTATATTTATTTGGCTCTTGGCGGCGTGGCTCTGCGGAGGGGATCCTGGAACCGTGCCACTTGCGCTATCACACTACGCCTTTGTTTCTCATGCGGCTTACGAGAAGAAGGGTGTGCTTGTCCCGTGTGTTTTGCAGGTTTTGTGATAGCCAGAGATATCTTTGTCACTCCTATTTATGACATGTGTTTTTGAGATAGAGCCTTAAATATGACTGTGTACCACAGCAGGGTTTGTTTTTCTGGCGTTTTAGCGTCTGCGAACTGCCTCAGTATGTTGACAATTGTTCGCTTCTTTTAGCTTGTATGTATTTTCTGCACAAATTACGGCCAAGACATGACGCTTCCAGGGTTCGGGTTTTCAGAATTACCCTGACGGAGGGGAAACAGTCGCTAAACTGTATTTATATTTATGTTTACCATCTTCGACTGACCCCTGAAATCCGCTCCAATCTCTACTGCAAACTTAAACAAAAAGAGTCCCGTTTACTGACGGACTACTTGTGCGCACACGTTTCATTTTCACTCCTCTCCTCCAGCTCCCCCTCACATTACTCATCACAGCTCAACTTGTGCGGGGAAACAGAATAACTTTAAGAAAAATATTACTAAAACATAACCGCCCGCATTCACTTTAATTGGCGAATACCCCATGAATTCCTCTCTCCAAGAAATTAAGGTGTATCGTAACAAGTGCATTATTTAGTAGATTTGACATGGCTGCCACATATTCGCAGAGAAAGAATTAATACGCCCGTGGAAACGAAAGCAAGGAGAAGAAATCTACTGAAAATAATTAATCAGAGCCTATTTCTAGTCCTCCTCTTAAGCCTATTTAAAGGGCATTAGGTATTATGAATGTGAGGTGGTCTAAATTTACCCCTGTAATATCTATCTTCATCTGACTACATTAGTATACTTTTCCAGGCTCTGCAGGCTCCTCACTTCTCTATTTAAGTCACATTGCATGACTCTGAAATCCAAACCTGTCTCCTTTTCTTTCTTTTTCTTTTTTTTTGCGTCTGTATTTCACTCACACATATTTTTCTTCCCACCAAGATTAATCTCTCCAGAAGGTTTACCAGCAGCTGCCATCAGATTTACACACCTGAAAGATAAACCTGACACGAGTATTTGCTAAACGGGTGAAAGGCGCGCCCGCGAGTGACTTCAGGAAATGAATTATGTATATGCTAAAGAGAACTCATTTGGGAATTAAGGAGGATAAGTAGCAGTCCATTTTGTGCCTGTTAGGGGCCCTCTCGGAGCTACGGTGGCTACATTAGGGAGAGCTAATGGGCCCTGGGAGGGGGGTGAGGGTGGAGAGGTGGAGGCGAGGGAGGGAGAGGGAGGTTGGGCCCTTTGCCGCCCAAGGTCTCCGGGCCCCAGTGACAGATGGTTAGCCACCTCGCTGGGTGGCTGTGGCTACAAGGTCTGTCGTGAGGCTGATCCGCGGCGTTGACAGCGCTGCGGAGATCAAACGACATTGTGGAAGGTGAAGAGACGGGTGGCGTGCCAGGGCCAGAGCCGGAGAGACGGGGTTAAGGCGCCACCGATTTGGGAGTTTGGGAGGAAGTTGCCAATACTGATATTTTTAGACCGAACTCACTCACAGCTATTTTGTGCCTTTGTTCGGTGCCTGGAAAAAAAAAATAAATAAAAAAAAGTCCTAACCAAACCAAATGTTCTCCAACACGCTTCTAAAAGCAGAACACAGAGCATCATGGGAAACTAAAACCCTCCACTGTCGAGTGAATATATTCTGAGGCTTTTATACATTAAAAACCTGAAACTGGATTCTGATAGAGTTTGATGCTTCTCTCCTACAACTGAGTTTCCTTTATACATTTTATTGATTTATCAATAATGTTTAATGTTTATTAATTAGCGATTAACATGGAAAGAGTTAATTAATCTGGTTGCAATAAAGCATTTTACTGTCCAGTGACCAGAAGATTTTTCTTTTACACCTAGAGAATAAATCTGGAAGGAAATAATCTTTTAGTCTTTTGTATTTTTGCGAAGAAAATCTTGTTTTTTATTTTCTATAATTTTGGCTAAAAGCAGCTTTTTGATAGAAGCTAACGACACTTTCCAACTCCAGCAGAATGATGTCACACCACATAATAAAAACTATAGATACTGAGAAAGGTATTTCTATATGTAAAAGATTGGTATTGCTTGAACGCTAATTCAGTTTTATCAGCAAACACAGGACCGTTTGCTTTAGCCTTAGCTTCAGCTAGCACCTACATGCATGCACAGTATATGAAACCAAGCTCAGTTGCCTGACTGCGGAGCGTAGCGTTAGCAGGTAGTTTGCACCATGTTTTGGGTGTGAGAGTCAGTCTGTCACGAGCGTTTGTTAAATCTCTTCTCACTAATGAAGGGAGCTGAAAACAGCTTCCCATTAAGAGTTCATGTTCTTTTACCGATGTGGTTTTATTCATTTTGGTCTGTGATGTTTGGTTTTTATGAGGAGTTGTGTAAATGTGTTTAAGAGTCCGAAACCAGCACGATTTGATCCAGAAAAATTATGTGAAGAATAAAAAGAAAACCATCATCTTTGAGTGAGTTCTCCGTCACAGTGCAGGTCACACACTTGGACTCACTGTAACATTTCATCGCTCGACGGATGAACCAACATTTTGACAAGCCAGAGACATAAAAGTGTTTTTTACGAGTGTCTGTGAAACTAAACACTTGATAAATCCCCATTCAAAAGGCATCAATTCCCCACCACCGCTGCCCCGTGGGTACAAGAGACCGGGCCTGTTGGGCGATTAGCCCCGTCTTACATTCCCGGTGATCGGATTAGACGATTCCCACAGTCTAGTCTGAAGCTACTCCCGACCCGCAGCTCCGGAGAGCATCTCAATATCCAATTTCACAGCTTTCTAAACCTGGATCACAGAGGCTATTTATTACTGTCACAGGCTTTTGTGTTGAAGGGGGGGGGGGGAGTGTTGGTGGTGGTGGGGGGGGGGTTCAGCTTTTGTGTTTCATCTGCTCTGGAGCAGGAATATGATCAACAAGAGAGTGAAATGCGTAATGAGACGGGAACCAGTGGCGTTGCCTGAAACCGCCTGTGTTAAATTATCCCGACGACGACGCTGCAGTCAGCAGCTTCTCCGAGACCTTTGATCCGCGCAGCGACTGACTACCTGAAAACAATTATGACCCCGGTGAGTCCTACAGCACAAACACTCTGTAATTGGCGAGACAGAAATGAAAAAAAAAAAAAAAAAAAAAACAAAAAAAGAAAAATGTTGACTTGAGTCCGGAATTGGGAATAAAGAACTTCTGAGGAAAATGGGATGTTTTCGGACGTTTTTTGATTACAGCTCAGAATTGTGTTCGGGGAGTACAGTAAAATAAGAGTTCACTAAGTGAGTTTGGACAGATGTGGGCTTAGTGCTGGTTGGTTGGCCAAAATAAAACCTGCTAGATAATAAAAGCATTTATAAGGCCGTCTTAAACTGGACCAGGAGCTGTAATAGGGGCCTCCATTATAGCGGCTTTATAATTTCCCTGCTTTTTCCTCTTAGAGCCTCTGTTGTTCCTCTGAATTACCCCTGAATGATTTATGCTCACTGGCCTGGCCACTGATAGACCCTGGCAACACAGATAGAAACACACTTAGGGCTTTTTGGTGTGTAAACACACTGTATTAAAAGCCAACTTGTTTCAAACAGCCAAACACATTTGCCGCGGCCGGGGGGCCGCTCGGTGTCATTTCGCTCGTCAAACACCGCAGTGTCACAGCCAATCAGGGGACTCCACGGGCAACACAAGCCATTTAACCTCAGCAAACACAGTGTGTCACGAAGCCCGAGGATGACTTAAGAGCCTGAGCAAACACTGGCGAGAGCCATCGGGCACGAATCAAGGCGGCCCGGCTGAGAACAAGTCACTCTCGTAATGGGTTTGTGATGACTCAAGATTGAGCGGCCATCTGTTTGTTACAGTGGGGGAGGACCACAATTCACAGTTCAGATACACAGAATATTAGCCGGTAGTGCAGCGGAGGAGGGGAGGATTTGGCCAGTGGCACAGGATGTAAAGCATATGTCCATAAATGGTAAATATGTTGATGGCTGAGGCCCTGACTCCCTGAACTGGGGCCAGATAACAGGATTTGCATGGTGATTTTCAGCCTCAGTGACACGAGGCCTCACAAAGGTGTAAGACAAGTAATCCTGCGAGTGACCTCAAGTCTCCTCTTCGCCGCACACAGGTGTAAAAATGCTGCAGAGCTGCCGCCCCAGCAGCCCCAGCAGCAGCGTGGAGATGTCAGCACGTATTTAAAGCACCAGCAGGCGTTTGCATCAGATTTCAATGATGTGACTGGGAATGAACCGCAGTCATTTGTGTCTGGTCTGTAACCGTGAAGTTCATTTGAACAGCAAAAGTCAAACCACGAGCAGCAACTGGTTCACTTTGCATAGGACGTCAGAAAGTAAACACGTGATGAAGAGTTCAACATTTAGCTCTGAAATATGTGGAGCTTAAGTATAAAGTAGCAACGGATGAATATTCAGTAGTAAAGTAAAAGTACTTCAGAATTGTACATTATTTAATGTTGCTAGCACATCTGGAGTTTTCATGTGTTGTTCAGTTCACCGTTATATTTTCTTTAATGTCATTTAGGTCAGACAGCTGTTTCAAAGCCGTCTCCACGCTGCCATGAAAACACTCAAATTTAACCTCTTAATTGACTGTGATTATATTATTATTATTATATATTATTATAAATATCCAGTATGTTTAAGTTTCAGCTGTAGAACATAAAACTGGAAACAGGAGCGGACCTGCAGCTCCAGTCAAAGCAAGAGCAACAGTGAGATGTGATTTTAAAAGATTATTGTTCAATTTGAGCAAAACTACTTCGATATGATTCAACTAATGTTAGAATCTCAAGTGCATTACGTACTTAAGAGTAATATTGTATGTGTACAGTGAGCAGACAGGTTATTACTCCAGATTATTGCAATTTTTTTAAAAAAAAAAAAAGAAAAAAAGGGGGAGAACCCAAATCAGAAGTGTCATTCATCACATTAAAAGCTTTACTGCTGCTCTTGGTTTTGTATATGTCGGATTAGAGGTTGTTAAATATCCTCAGGGAAGCAATCAGGTGTTTAAAGTTAACGGCAATTCCCTGCACTACAGACAATCAATAAAAAAATCCAAGAGTGGGGACTGTAATAGGGTTGGCTTGTAACCTGCGCTGACAAATTAAGGCAAGTAGTGTTTTTTCATTACTTACACATCCGTTTTCATTTTTCCCATCAGTGGAACCAATTAAACAATGCTTCCTTAAATTAGTCATTGATTTTTTCTTTTTTTTTTTTTAGCAATAGTGACACTTTACAGAAGGAAATAATAACTTTAAGGGAGTGTTACCATGTGTGTTTTTTTTCATTACTGCCAGTCTTGTGAAGCACCAGGAACAACAACAACAAAAAAAAAGAAAAAAGGACAGAAACAATTCACCTACATGAAAAAGTGGTGTCTTAAATTAGCCATTGATTTTTCCTCAGGTGTCACTTTGGTTAAATGCTTTGTGGTTGGGAGTTTTCTCTCCAACCTGGAAATTGACAAGAGTCCATAATCTATTAGTCCCCCCCCCCCCACCCACCCACCCCCCCCACAGGATGCACATCTATGAGCTAAAAACTCATCGTTTGTCGGGGGAAAGAAGTGATGAATGGCGAGTTTGAATGTGGAAATCGCCACTAAAATTGCATTTTCTGTCATATGCAAGCGATAGATAACGCTGCCGAGAGGAAATACTCCAGTTCTGAGCAAGAAAACTTTTTTTTTCTTTTTTTTATGTAGTGATTAATTATGTAAAACATCTGGAAAGTGGTGATAACTTTGTTTTTTTTTTTTATTACAGAATTCCTGCTACTGCCGATCCCGTCCCAGACACGCGGCACCTCCAGAACAAAACTCAGACAGAACAGATTCTTTTTTAATGCTCAGATTTAACAAAAAAACAAATTAAAAAACAAAGTTGAACTATAAATTAAAAAAAAATGGCCATAGCTGCCGCACTTCTTTTCTTTTTTCTTTTATCTTGAGACTAGAAAATACACTTACAATTTGAAGCAGCAACAAAATGTGCATTTACCTGATTATACAATGGAACACTATTTTTTGTTGTAACATGAATGTTTTTTCATCACATTATAAAACTCTAGATATTTATACCTTATACCTTTTTTTTTATTATTATTATTTTTATACCAAAAGGCAACTGTATCAATGGCAATGCAACATTTTTAAGCAAAATATACACCTCATGTTCACCTGGAACGAAAAAAGAAAAAGGAATTTCTGGGAAATATTTGATTTTAAGTTTAATTTTTTTTTTTTTTGTGTGTGTCCTTTTATTTTTGTCTGAACCAATGAAATCACTTCTGTCTTTTTGTCTTTTTTCTTTTTTTTTTTTATTTGGCGATGCAAACTTCATCCTGAATGTGTTGATTGCTGTTTCCATTTTAACTGTACATACACTTTCACCAGTTATTCATTTAAAAACCGAACACCTGAATGACAAATGAGTGGCTTTTTGATGCATTTCAGATACAAAGGAAACTGGTGTTTACAGTCGATGAGTTATTATACAGCGGCCTGCGGCTGCGCTCGATGTCTCCCACACACACAGGCCGTTCACACGAGATGCAGAAAAACAAAAAAAGAAAAGAGATATTTTCCATCTCACACAGTTCAGTACGAGTCGAGCGCATCCTCACGTGCGTCGACGTCTCATCGTTATCATCGATAAACCCACGTGGCTTTTCAGTCGTTGAGAGAATGATCCGGTGAGTTTACAGCAAAAAACAGCTACATGAGATCTACAGTTTGATTGGAGGAGGGGCGGAGATCATCGACAGAAAGAGGTGCCGTGTTCAAACTGGTGGCGAGGCAGTTCTCACTGATGGTAGCTAAATGTCTCTTTTTATTAATCACATTACTTTTTCAAGTCTATTATCATGTTACTTCACCATAAAAGTATCGTTACAATACGTCGCCAGTATTCATTTAAATGAGCAGAAAAGTACAGGATGGCTGCTTTCATGTTTTCAGGACAAACGGTTTTCAGGACGGTCGAAACACGAGTGATCGTCCTTCCGTTCGCCGGGGACGAGACTGTTTCTTCTTCTGCGGGGAAATCAAAGTCTTAAAGATTCAGTCCCTTGGGTGACCATGAATTAGCCGTCGAGTCCCGTCTCAACAGGTAGCCACATGCTCGAAATCATAACAATAAAAAAACAAACAGAAAACAAAAAGAAAAAAGAAACAAACAGAATGATTCCCACATTAATGTACAAACATAAACAACGGTAAAAAGCCAACCACATAGCTAGCCCCTGGCAACACGCGCCGGCCCGGTCCATAAAGTGCACTCTCCATCCTGCTGTGCGGCTTGGACGTCAGAAAGAACAAGAGCAAAAAAAGAGGATGTGTGTGTGTGTGTGTGTGTGTGTGTGTGTGTGTGTGTGTGTGTGTGTGTGTTGGGGGGGTTGGAGGCTCCACTGCATGTGTGTGTTCAGTCTTATTCCTGGAGCGACTGTGAAATAGAGGACATGACAGTCTCAGGTGTACAGAGGAGGAGGAGGAGGAGGTGCGGGAGGAGGGGGGCTGTGTGTGTGTGTGTGTGTGTGTGTGTGTGTGTGTGTGTGTGTGGTTGGGGGCTGACGTTAATAAACGTAGCCCTCGCTGTAGGGGTGCGGCTGGCAGTAGGGCCCCTCCTGTACGTAGGCCATGTTTTCGTCAAAGTGCGACAGCGGCACCGTGTCCTCCTCGTTGATCTGCCGCTCCATGTCCGTCTTCAGCACCGGCCGCTGATTGTCGGGAAACGCCATGGAGAACAAGGCCTCGGGGTCGCACACGAACTTGTAGACGTATCTCTCGCCGGCCACCTGGATGATGCAGACGGAGGAAGAGGTGGAGACAGGTGAGATCACAGGAAGGCAGCGGGAAAAACCTTTTTGGTTTCTAACACTTGAGAACGAACAGCAACAGCAACATGCAGATCATCGAATTTAAACTATATGAAACATCATCATCATCCTTTTATTTTGAAAACCTATGACATTACAGCCGTCTTTACAGAAGAAAATATTTCATCTTAACCCATCAATTCATTTTTAAAAACCTCATTCTTCAAACACGTTTACTCAAATCTTTTCCTTCACTTGATATTTCAAAGACTCTATCTACAAAATCCACCTTAAATCCATCAAATTTAAACATATTCTGCCTCAGATGAAGTTTACATAAACACTTCTTAGAGGCTGACATAATGATGATATGATTTGACATGCAGGTTAACGCAGGGTCAGTGGTGCAGTGACATGTATCGGACACCGAGCATTATAAAAGCATTAATCACACAACACACAGAATTAAAGATGAGATGGGTTGAGATATAAATAAAATATGACACTATATGCATGTATGAAAATGAGGATTTATGTATAAGGGTAAAAGACATGAGTGTATACAACAGTATTGCACATTGGTTGAAGCCGTGCAGGAAACAGTAAAACGCTGTGGTTCTTTAGCTCCGCCCACTCAGGTTTAAGTCGGTGCATCAGTGAGACAAGCTGTGCCTCACGATCTACACCTTCACACTGATGCTCACGCTGGGAAAGTGACTTTAATTTCTCGAGTATGCAGCTGATTTACACTATAGAGTTCTACTTTATTGCTTCTATTATTAAGTTTTCATCAGTTTTATTTCTCATGTGCATTAGCCCTCAAACTGATTTACTGTTTACATTCGCACTGGTTTTATTATCAGCTTGTCAGTCATCTGTAGAGCACCTTCGCCTGCACTGACGTGTATGAAAGGTGCTCTACAAATAAAGTTTGATTGAAAGAAGTGAAGGAGCTGCTCACAGCTGGAAGGAATTAAAGAGGAATGTGGATGGCGGTGACACATGGAGGTAAAACTTCAGGAGATTTGGATTGAGGTCCAACAGACGTGCTGTGTTACTTCCTGTTGGAGTTCAGTTGATTTTTTGTTTATCAACCGCAACCAAGGTCCAAGAAATCTCTCCATTTTTTCTGTTCACATTAAGATCGTTTGTTCTCCAGCAGGTAAAACATTTCTGAGATGCTCCACCTCCTTATATTAGCTACCTCGGGGAGGCGGCTTAGCTCAGGCCCCGCCTACAACACAGGTGCTGTCAATCAGGCTTTAAGTGGTGGGATTATCAGCAAAGATCCATCCAACAAAGCTGAACAAAGCTTTGAATCTCCTTCAGTGTTGCAGCTGTTTATTTATTTGATATGATTTATTTTTCACCGTCCTTTTACCTTTTGCATGATTCCCTTCTCGTAGTAGTAGCGCAACGACCGGCTGAGCTTGTCGTAATTCATCGCCGGTCGATTCTTCTGTATCCCCCACCGACGCGCCACCTTCGCAACACACAGAGGAACGACACAAAGACAAGTCAGTAAACATGAACACACAGAGCCGGCTGCCAGAACGCAGACACGTCCACACACAGATGTGAACGCTCGACCCCGCTTCTCCTGGACGAGAGCGCCGCGGCAGCTGAAATGTTAAACAAACTTATTAATCCATATTTTCCTAATAACCGTAATTAGAGTGCGTCCAGCTTGAGCAGACCTGAGCAGGGATGTGTTCATTAGGAGCTTGTCACACACCCAGCGGAGGAGGCAGCAGATGTTACAGCACCTGTCTACCAGACCACCCACCACCCGGCCCTCGCAGTCCAAACCCACAGCCCCACGGCGCTCGCTCCTGCTTCTCCTCTCCGCTTTTCCCTCCACTTCCCATTTTCACTCTCTTTCCTCACAAAAAAACAAAACAAAAAAACATCCGCCGTCTTTTTGTCCTCGTGGCCGCTGAAGGGCTTCACCTGGTGAAAAGGCAGAAGCTGCTAGCGATCATTTGTCTGCGGCGTCCCAAAGCCCGTGCGTTCGGTCACCTGATGGCATGAATGGGCCCCCCTGTTAGCTGCAGCTGGCCCGTGCCTCCAGACACCGTTGGGCTGCGTGGACCGCTGCCAGGTACCCCCTCTATCTCCTCCTTTCTACAGCCCCCCCCCCCCCGCCTGCGCCCCGCATCCTCCTCCACCATCCAACAGTGACTGGGCCCCAGTGTGTGTGTGTGTGTGTGTGTGTGTGTGTGTGTGTGTGTGTGTGTGTGTGATGTGGGCGCACACAGACCCAGCCTCTGTTTCCATTTCAAAAGGCCCAACCGTCGACATGGGTTATATTTTTAGGAATATGTCCTGTGAAATATTTAGCGGGGGGGGGGGGGGGGGCTGTGCCACGAGTCTCAGTCGGTTGGTTGTGGCTCAGCACAAGACAAATAAAGATAAAAACGATTAGGACAAATCCAGGCCTGGCACGACCACATGAAGAGCAGAGGACATTATTCATTCCTCTTCAAACGCTGACCTTTGACACCGTCTGATTTTATCTGGATGTAACATGTTTTTCTCTCTGGCTCAGTGTGTAATGTCATTTAGCGTGAAGTACCCATGTCCACCAGGCACATAGAGCTGCAGCTACACATTATTTCATCTGTTCATTGTTCTACATTTAATGGATCCATCTTTTAGTCTATAAAATGTCAGAATATAGTGAGAAATGCTCGATATGTTCAAAATGCTTCTTTTATCAAACCAACAGCTCAAAATCTGAAGATATTCAATTTACGACGACATGAAACTAGCAAATCCTCACATTTCAGCTGCTGGAATCTGCAAATCTTTAGCAATTTCTTTGAATAAATAATCATTTATCAACCATTTTCTCTCAGTCAACATGTCTGTTAATTAACAAATCACTTAGACAATACAGTTAATGGTTTATGTGTCATGTACGTGAGCAGTACACATGCATGTAAGGCTCCAGGTTGATAAATACATGTTAATATGTGTAATAATGTTCCCTCTCACCTCCTCCGGCTCGATGAGTTTGAACTCCATGCCGCGGCCGGTCCAGGCGATGAAGTGGGAGTTTGCCGGGTCGTCCAGCAGAGCGACCAGGAACTGCCAGAGCTGCAGCGAGCCTCTGCGCTGGTACGACGGGCCCTCGCGGTAAAGACCTGACTCCTGCTTGATGTCGCCTGCAGGACACATGACAGCGTTTTAATACGAGTAACAGTAATACAAGTATAAAAGTATTCAGCGCACTCAGGGGGGACGGGACTCACCTTCGACCTTCTCGGGCACCACGCAGGTGTCGTCGTAGAAATGCCTCGCCACTTTGTCGAACATACAACCTGCAAAAACAAGCAAAGGGAGCGTTTGATACACGACTCAGCAGAGACCCACAATGCACCATCACAACATCCACTCGTGTCACGGTTTTGTACCTTCAGTCCTGTTAGTGTGAGCCAGATAGCCGTCTTGCCGTAAGTAGACAGAATGGCAGCTAGGCACTTCTGCTGAAAGCCAGGCAAGAATGGGAGAGTGGGTGTTAAAGGGCCCGAAGGCGGCATTAAGAACACTATCTCAGTTATCTGAGAGCAGTCAAAGCCTGTTCACTCAATGCACCACTGGCTCTGATTAAAGAAGACGCCCTCCGGCGCCCGTATCGCAATGGCTCCCAGCCACCGGCGAACTCACTATATCACAGCGTTAATACATCCTCCGAGCGTCTCCACTCAGAGGAGGATTTACAACCGAATAAAACACAGCGCTTGTGTGAAAACACAAGCTGACATGATGTAAGTTTTTTTTCTTTCATTATGCGAGGGCTGAGGAAAACGCTTCTACACACGGCTTCAGATCAAAACTAAAGCCACCTGCAGGTGTTGGTTTCTTTGACTTTCACAGTGAATATTGTGCAAGTGCAGCAGGTTAGCTAAACACAGCTCCGAGGTTTTCATTTAAAGGCCCTGAAAAATGAGTTTTATCAATCGGCTTCTCGCTGTGAGGGACTGGAACATGAACACGCAAAACGTCAAAGTTTAAACAGTTTTGTTTATAATTATTTTTATCAGATGTTTCCGTTTTTTTTTTTTCTTCTTTTTTTCTCCCTCTCCCCTGGTTTGAAATGGGCGGGGCTCAGCTGCGAAATAAGCGAGTCACGTGACTTCGTTCACCAATTAACAACATTTAATTACAAATATGATGACGGGGGTCGGTTCATTTGTCCCTGTTGCCAGGCAACGGCCAATAAAATCTGATTAGAACACACCCACAGAGATTATCTGAGCGTTTTTCAATGTTTGACGATATCAGAAACATTTT
>NC_079370.1:2530000-2537500 GCF_021018895.1 Seriola aureovittata
GCCAATCGCCGTCTCACCGCGACTGCAAACAGAGCAGCGGCGAGGCCGTCCCACAGCGCTCTATCAAACGCACGAGAGAGGGAGAGGACGGTTTTTGACTGATGTCTCAGGCTGAGGGACGAGATGCCCTTTTTTGCTGAGTTGAAAACGAAAAATTATGAACAGAAAAAGGAAAATCCATCAACTCCTGGTCCAACTTAAATGCAAACATTTAGACATTCGACGACCCAGGAACCCATATCTGTGGTCTGGGAGTGTTTTTCTTTGAAACACACCCACGGTCAGGACGGTCTCTGGGGCTACAAGGAGCTGAGAGAGGAGGATGTTTTGGGGATTTTTCTCACGGCTGACTGACAGCTGCCGTACGAGCAGGGGTCGATCTGCCAACACCCCATCTGACGCACAGTGGAGCCCCTGGGGGACGGGCCACACGGCCCCGGCATGACAAAGCTCAGGGGTTGTTCGCAGCCCTCGCTGGGGGCCTGACCTTTCTGGGTCATCGATCGGAGGTCAAAGACACACTTCCTGAGGGGAGACCTTTGACGATGCTGACATGGAAGAGCCTCGTTAAGGGGCTTATGTAGTGAAAACAATTCTTTAGTTTTGCCTGTTGAGAACACGATCACTGTCACTTTCATTACCTATTAACATAAACATACATTCATTCGTTTTTCTGACTAAAATCAGAGCCAACGCCCCCCAGGCTTCTGGTTCACAGCTCACCCCGTGCTACTTCCTCTTCTTTATCTGACACTGAATCCACGTCAGTTTTTCTTTTCCCGTTTACATATGAGATTTAAGAGTAATGTCTAAGTGTAAAATCTCGTGTTTAACTCCAAGTGTCACATCAGCTATTAACAGTAGCTTCACGTGTGCTGCAGCACAGGGCCTTAAATTAGAAATGGAAATGTCACAATAGATTTCGTCAGTGGGGTGCCAAGGTACACAAATCAATAGCAAGGGCATTGCCTCTGACTAAAACAGAGACTTCCTTTTTAGTCCAGAATGTCATGCCCATCACGGCTTGATTGCTCTCATTATCTACATATTGATTAACTGAGATGGTAGGGTGTTTAAAAGAAGAAGCAGTTAGAACAATTACTGGGTCTATTTTGAATGCAAATGTTGTTTTTTTTTTCTTTTTTTTTTTTCTGTGCCATTAACTCAAATATTCTGTAATTTATTTGCTCTTTGCTTTACAAATTCAATGGAAATCTTTGCTTTAAATGGAATAAACAATGTCTTTTTTTTTTTCTAGATTTATTTATTTATTTGTTTGTTTGTTTATTTACAATTGTACACAAAACTTGGTTCTAACAATGTCATTTAACTGCCATTTTACTGCCAATCCTCTTGGTAAATTATCAAAGAGCTCTTGGCTGCAAACATTGTGTACTCTCAGGTACAAATTGTGTGTTTTGGCAGAACCAGAGCCAGAACATGTTTGGCAGATACTTCTCCAGTCCATTCATAAAAAAATACAGGTCTTTTGGCAACAGCGAAAAACCTTCCATTCCATTTTCACCTACTGTAGGTGCTCGCCTCTGCTGTTAAATGATGGAGGCTCAGATCTGCTGGTAACGTGTGGCCTCATTTTACACCTCCTCTACTCCTTCGTTCCCTGCTAAGTTATGCTAATGGTAAGCATCTGTGTTGGAGTTTGAGACAAAGAAAATTCTCCTTCTCCTCCCTCAGCCCCGAGGACACTTTAAGCTCCGAGGCCGCTCACATGCTGCTTCTATGCTGCACGGATGGAGGGTGTAAAGTCGACATTGAGGGGAAACTGCCACAGCCTTTTGAGAGGTGATAAACCCACGAAGGCCATGGAAATAATAAATAACACTAATGGCACAGACACAATCTGAGTCTACAGTACTCCTCCACATTGATCCCTCTCTTTCTTTCCCTTCCTCTCTTTCAATTTCTTTCTTTTATTCAGTTTATCACTGGATTTTTCAACTTTTAAGAAAAACAAAAGATCCAAAAATGTAAAAAAATATGGACCATAGCTGTTAATTTTATTGAAGCAAATGAAAACTCAATTCATGAGAAAGTAAGAAATGGGCTAATCTTGTTTTCTTGGTGTGCAACTTCAATAGATGTTTTTTTAAATATTGAAATGAATGAATTTTTCCTAAAAATACTGTTGCTACTGTTACCAACTAGCTAGCACAGGTAGCTAACTAGCTAGGCTATCAATTAAGCTAACAATGAGATAAGTAAAGAAGATATGTTTAAATCTAGCTAGGCGCAACGCTTCAGTCAAATTGTCTCAACTGACTTAAAAACAACAGGCTGTTAAATTATTTTAAAGCATAAAGCTGCTTTTATTCTCCATTTTTCTTATTGTCAACAATCCCCATGAAAAGATAAAAACCAACAACATTTAAACCGTCTCTCAATACGCTCTGACGATACAGAAGTACATTAAATCCTTAAAATCTGGTCAAAAATATATCATTAAATTTTTTTCCAAGGCTGCAAAGTTGCCAAAAACAGCCGTGCACTGTAGTTATTTGCAAACATTGCTCAAAGAGGAGCGAATGATGCATTTGCTGGGGGACTATTTTCAGCTGTGGATTTGGGACAAACTCAAAATAAACGACAATCCCTGGAAACTGTAGTTTTTAACAAACGTGGCTCAAACAGCAGTTAACGGGGCAGTATTTTTAACAGCGCATAAATACACATTTAGCGCACTAATGAGTATTTATGGTGTATGTGGGACTGACGCATAATAAACTACAGTGCCCGAGTTCAACGTCATGCAGGAACATGTCACTCGGTGCAGCGGTGTGACTCATTTTAGTGTTTTTTAATAGTTGTTGGACGACAGAGCAGCTCTATGGCAGAGAGGAAACACCACGCAGGCAGGACTTTCTGAAGCATCACTTCATTGATGGTTTTCTGCCTTTTCATCGGATCTGACATCAGGAAAAATATTGAATATTTCAAGCCTTATATTACATACATATGTCAAAGCTGCAGTAATGACATTCACATGTAATTAGCTACCTCCACCTTCACGTCACTCTCCTCTCTTTAGCTACAACTTCTAGCTTCGTCTCTCTCTGTCTCTCTATCCCACCGACCGCCCCTCCATCTCTCGGCTCGGTGAAACCCATATGGGAGAGCTGCCGGCTGGGATGCCTGCTCGAGCGCCCAACCACGGTGCCCTCACCCTCCCGCCATCTGTTAGTGCCTCTCCAGTCTGCTGCAGGTTTGCCAACAGGACAATTCAGATGGTCAGCAGTCTCCTGCCACCGTGGCCACCCACCCTGGCTACCTCTGAAGGACAACGGGACAGTCTCTGTGACCTCTGGTTCTCTGCTGTACGCCACAACGCTCCTCCATCTTGGATTTTAGGATAGGCTAATTTCACAAGTGGAGGCGAACTGCCATACAGCTGCTGAGGGTTTTGTGAACAAAGCAAAACCAAGTCAGATGAATGGAAAGAGTGGGATGGGGCAAAATAATTGAATCGTGTAAGTGAGGATGAGGTTTAATTGTTTTTGTACACTCTTACAACTATAGTTCAATATGAATTAATGTGGACTAATTTAAGTTCTCTTTATTCAGGATCTGGAGAAACTTCAATCAAGGTAAAAAAATCATTAAAAATGTTAAATTAAGTTTGTTACATTACAGCAGGACTTTTTCTGAAGTGTTTATTAGGAGTAGGATTACTGGTGGCAGGAAAAAGAGAGGAAACATACACCCCTCTGGTTTTTAATCTAGACAACCAACAGGAACCTGCTTGAGGATTTTAGGATGTAATCTGGCTCACATGGGGCTAAAAGGTCTGTGATCTAGCTCGGTGCCAGATCCATCCCTGCTTTAATCTCACCCAAATGTTATCTGTGACCACTAAAAGCTGGCAGTCTGCCCCTGAAACTAGTGGCTCTTTGTTCAAGCTAAGAATCCTCACTTCTTCATTTTTGCTCAACTTTGTTTCCAGGTTAAAGGGCGTTGAGGACACGGGGTAAGACGCAGCTTTGTGTCTTTTTCTCACAGTTTCATGGGCTGTTTTGGCTCATCAGAAAGACATGTGCTCGCTCCGGGTCCCACTGAGCTCCACTCACTCCATTTCTGTCCCCACCTTGGCACGACTTCCTCCAGAAGTGGACCGTGCCAAGTCGCTAGTCACCGTGTGCAACCGCCGTGCACAACCAGGTGAAGTACGACTAACTACCTCGTCTTTATTACCGCAGGAGTGAATTCAGCTCAGGTTCACGCGACTGGAAATTTTTATAAAACTCTTAGGGAGTATTCTTAGAAACAGAATCTGTTCTTTTGCAGGAAAAAATAAGAGTATGTGAAAAAAAAACCATGCCAGCTTTCATGCTGAAAAATCTCCAGTGAAGGTTTGGCAGTGTACGAGAAGGCCAACAAACCTTCAGCTGAAAGGGATAAATGTAGTAATAACTAATATTACACTGCCTGATTTAGAAAATCCAACCACACTGGCTGGTTTGCACTAAAAGTACTGAGAGGAAAAAGGTCTTAAAGGAGCATTTTTTAAAAAGATTTTATTTAAAAAAAAAAATTCAAAACAGCCATCAATTGACAGTAGTTTCGTTTCCCTGGAGTTAAAAATATCACTTCAACCTCCTAAAAAACATCAGCCACAATATTTTGATGTTTCTTTATGCAAATAAGTCACAGTGCAATAATATCTCAGTGGTGGTAAGAGGTACATGAGCAACAGAGGGAAGGGAGAGAGAGAGAGAGAGAGACACAGAGAGAGAGAGAGAGAGGTAAACCCCCACCCCCACCCATGCACCTGTCTGCAGACCCACAAGACTGGCGCAGCTCTCCAGAGAGCACTTGGGTAAGCAAAGGTGAGGCGACTGAGAGACACGGAAAAACACACACCGCCACGTGCACTCTGCCCGAGTACAAACACAACAGTCGAGATAAGTGCAAAAAAAAAGACACCGCAGATGTCCACACACACACACACACACACACACACACACACACACACACACACACACACACACACACACACACACACACACACACACACACACACAAACAGAAGCACTACCGTGTGCACACAGGGAGAAAGCGACGTGGTCTCTTACTCACAGTTTTCAGTCTGGAAGTCTGGAACGAACTGCTCGTCATTGTCGGGAACTTGAGCTAAAAACAAAACCAGAGAAGAAGAAGAAGAATAAAGAGAGAGATTGTTTCCGATGTTGATGGACAACGCAGCATTGATCACAGCTCTGTACAGTCCAATACCCTCCTCTGGCAAACAGTCTCCTGGGATATTAGCCTGGCCTATCCCAGCACTGTTTGCCTCTTCTGTCGGTTAAAAAAACACAGCTGCGAAAAATATGTTTTACAGGAAACCGAAGAAAGAAAGAACGTTTTTCTTTTTTTTTAAGGGTTTAATGTCCTTTAACGACCTCATGACAGAGTTCATGACAAAAATCTCAATTTTATGACATTTTTTAATCTATCGTATTTATATATATATATGTATATATATATATATATATATATATATATATGTATATATATAAAAACAAGTGGAAAGAAATCAAACATTTTACTTCACTAAACAATCTCACCACAAGGTCCATTTAGTGGCCCATTCTGGTGCTTTCAGTCATTTAATACTATCCTCCTCCGCAAATGGACACTGCCCAGTTGTCAGTTCATGTTGGTCTAAAATTTAACTAAATTAAATAAAATTTTAATGTTGTTTTTCTTGATTTTAGTGTCTTGTATCAATATAAAAACACTAATATCTAAAAAAAAAAAAAAAAAAAACAGGTTGATTTACGTTGAAAAGTTGTAAATTTTATCACTTGAATTAATAAAAATTAGACTTTTATGACTGAATAATAGAAAAAATGGCTTGTGAGCAACTAGGAAATACACCAGAGTTACAGATCTGAGAACAGCAATGTACAAAATAACCTTGAAATGTTATGAACCGTATGTTTGCAGGGAATTACTGAAGAAGTTGCACAATGAACCGGGGTTTTCCAACAAATGCCAGCCTGCGAGGGAGATAATACTTTGCTCTGGGTGACTCTCTACCTCCTAATTCCACTTCCTGAGGTCGCCTTGTCCATTGACTGCTCTGCAGCCGCGGCTCTCACTCCTTGCCAGCAGCCAAACACCCATTGTTAACAGTATCTAATTGGCTTCTTCCCTACTGGTGAATCCACCTGTACCTACCGAGTTAGGTCTGTTCCAAAGCTTCCAACGCTTCACCTGTGCTTCAAACGCCCCTTGCACCCAGGCTAATGCTAAAATAATGAAGCCTGGCTCCAATTAGGCGTATACATATTTATATCACACGTATTTACACTCAGCGACAGTCCTCCGTGTCCCTCAAGTTTGACTCTCGCTGGCGAAAGTCAAGCAAGCAAGGTTTAAATGTGTCATTAGCACGTCTATTTATATACACACAATGAGGTGGATCCTCATTATCACAGGATCAGTAACATGTCTCCACATGTCTAGAGATCATAAAAAAAAAGGGAGGAAAAAAAAATCACTGATTTTCCATTTTTGTCACTCGTGATACGATCAGGGATGTTTTTTCTCGCCAGAGGTGTGAATTGAGGAGAGTAAACAATCAACAGATCAAGAGGAGAAATTGCTCCATATTTCGAAGCGGGTGAAGAGAGCAGCAGAGATGAAGAAGAAATTATTTCACTGCAGTTAAAGCCATCAAACCTCTATCGTAAATACAGTTTGTGTTTTAGCTTTGTTGAATTACTGTTGATCCGGAAAGCAACGAGCGAGTCGTCTGCTTTCTTAAAGGGCCACGACAGGAACCTTCGAATCATCGGATACAAAGGAGAAATATTCAAACGTTCGAGCTCAAAAGATCATATTTTTCTCCTCTTCAACCACAGCAGCCAAATGTGCCAAAGCAACACAATTAAAAATGAATTCAGACAGAGGAGAGCTCAGTTTCAGCTCGTCTCATGATTACAGCACAAACAAACTCAGAGAAACTTCAGAGAAGCAAACTTGGACAGGGACACAGAGGAGAGATGAAAAAACTAAACAAAAACCACAACAAACAAACAAAAATAAATAAATAAATAAAAAAGGAAAGAAGAAGGCAGCAGTGTCTCTGTGTCCAAAACCAAGTACAGGATGTGTGAGTCACCGGCCTCAGTCTGTGAATGAGCCAGCGAATCCCTGCAACAAACTCCTGGGGAGGACGGAGCTGGAAATCTGCCGCCATTCACAAAACAAAACAAAAAAAAAAGAAAAGAGAGAGAGAGAGAGAGGAGAGAGAGAGGGAGAGAGGAAGGGAGGATGAAAAAGAGAGAAGTTGTAAAGGCTGTAAACACGAGGCCTGAGAGCATCGCAGGAGTTTCTCAGACCTGCAGCAGCTCGGTGCACGTTTACACACATTTCACATTTTTTCCTGCGTCGATTTCAAACACGAATTACAACGTCGGCACCAGAATTTCACAGAGGAATCGGTGCAGCAAGAAAAACATTATTAAAGTGAGAAATCTG